>NC_056743.1:708401863-708624281 GCF_019279795.1 Protopterus annectens
GTTTTAAAATAATAAAAAAAATCAAGATACTTATATTTTGTAGCTCAGTTGCAGTCAACAACTTCTCTAGTCTGCACTGTGTGCAAAAGACAGAAACTTTTTTTTTTTTTACAAGAACACAAAAGAACCAGCCCCCACTACTCAAGAGATAATTACACAGAGGAGGTGTTTCAGTTTACACAATAGCCTACAAGACAGCAAGCACTACAGAGACAAATGAAAGTTTTTAAACAGATAAGGATTTGTGAAGATACTGAATAGACAAAGTGCTTTATATATATTAAATTGTAAAAATAATCAAAAAAATCAAGATACTTATATTTTGTAGCTCAGTTGCAGTCAACAACTTCTCTAGTCTGCACTGTGTGCAAAAGACAGAAACTTTTTTTTTTTTTTTACAAGAACACAAAAGAACTAGCCCCCATTAGCCAAGAGATAATTACACAGAGGAGATGTTTCAGTTTACACAATAGCCTACAAGACAGCAAGCACTACAGAGACAAATGAAAGTTTTTAAACAGATAAGGATTTGTGAAGATACTGAATAGACAAAGTGCTTTATATATATTAAATTGTAAAAACAGTAATCTGTAAAAATAATCAAAAAAAATCAAGATACTTATATTTTGTAGCTCAGTTGCAGTCAACAACTTCTCTAGTCTGCACTGTGTGCAAAAGACCATAGCTAAATGGCTTTTTATTATTGATCCCTGCTGTAAGTATATTCATATGTTTATCGAAATGCAATGGTTACAGGTACATAAAACATGGCAATAGTATGAAACATATTGTCGGCGGTAGTCTGATTTATCTAGCTTGTTAAGGAAATGTGTGAAATTCTGGATATCAGTGAATAGATAAACTTGTACTGACAGCTTGCAATTGACAACAGTATGCACACTGTTCACAACATTAGGAGAAGTCACTGCATAGCATGAAGGAAATAATTTAATTTGAATTAAAAAAACTGAATATGAGCAGACAATAGCAGTAGTACACAGAAATATAAGGATAACTCAGTAGTATGCGTAAGGGAAAAAGACGGCAAGGACTGAAATTCAATGTAAGGCAAATGTCTATATTTTTAGAGTTGTGTTTTTTATTTTATTTTATTTCTTGCTTTCTTGCTTTATTTATTTATTTTTTTTTTTTTGCAAACACAGCCCAGTCTGTCAGTGGCCAAGATGAATGGTAATCAGTGTATGTTACAGGCATTTGCAAAGGAATACTTAAACTCCTTTATATGAATGATTGAGAAAAAGCATTTTTGTAATGATTTAATGTAAAAGTGGTATTCAAGATGACAGGAGTAAGAGAGATGAGGGAACACTTTTACTGGCACACCAGGCAGACAGCAAGCAAATCTGTTTGATGTGTATTGTCATGCAAAGCTGACTAAAAAGCTGAACCTTGCAGGGTGGGAAATGTGATACTCTTGCTATCAGGGGGTTGGAATATGGGAGGAGTAACTGAAGAAGAAACTGAGGCATATCAAAGTTAAATGCATAAAAAAAGGCTGATATCTTAACCCAGAGACACTATTTCTGGAAGCTTTTTTCACAGAATGTGTAACACATCAGCAGCAATCACATTTGTAAGAGGCACTGTATGACAGAGAATTATACGTTTACTGAGGCCTCTGAAAAATAGCTTTTCATCTCAGTTCTTCCATTCTAAGTGAATGGAACAGTACTGTAACTGCACAGCTATGGGCACTAAAATCTCAAATACAGTGGACTTGCAGTGTATCATGGGCTAGATTTTCTTTTAGAACAGAACTAATTCTCTTCAGGATGTCTGCCCCCAGGAGGGCAGTCAGGGGTACAAATAGAATAAAATTAGTATTTACTACTTCAATGTGGTACATACAGGTTTGCAAAGAGCCAAACTTAAGGAAAAGTGTAAAAATATATATTTTTCAATTATTTTCCTGTAGTGGTCCTTTAACAAGTGTTTAAAATAAACATAAAATAGCCTAAAATACCATATGAGATATGTATGAGATCTGAAAATTAATATATAATGCAAGTAGTAAGTTATACATAGTGTGGGGCATAAAGGATTAAAATAATGGCACCATTTAGTACAGAAACAAGTATGTTTTTGCCTTTTTAAAACAAAATAAATGCAGCTTAAAATACACTCACATTTGAAATATTAAAATATCACTTACCGCCGGACATTTGATACAATGTTCAAGTCAAGTGAAATATGAGCAATTATGCAACCATTCATACAGCGACATGTGAAGTTTGTCCCCTCAACACCCTAGTCTAAATACTCACTGGGCAGGCATGTCATTTAAGCATGGAAAACATACTAGGAACCAAAGGAAAAAACAGAGCTCCTTTAAAAAAATAACAAGCAGCAAAGCAGTGCATATGAAAAGCACAGGAGGAAAAGTTGAATTAGGCAAAGCATTGCACATGCAAAATCATGATGAATTTATAGCCAACAAAGCAATTAAATTTTAAACACCTTCTTCTTCTTCTTCTTTCAGCTGCTCCCGTTAGGAGTCGCCACAGCAGATCAACTGTTTCCATTTCTTCCTGTCCTCTGCATCTTGCTCTGTCACACCAACCACCTGCATGTCCTCTCTCACCACATCCATAAACCGTATCTTAGGCCTCCCTCTTTTCCTGTTACCTGGCAGCTTCATTCTTAGCATCTTTTTTCCCAATATACTCTGCATCCCTCCTCAGCACATGTCCAAACCAACATAATCTTGCCTCTCTGGCTTTGTCTCCAAACCTTGCAACCCGGGCTGAGCCTCTAATATACTTATTCCTAATCCTGTCCATCCTTGTCACACCCAGTGCAAATCTTAACATCTTCAACTCTGCCACGTCAAGCTCTGACTCCTGCCTTTTTGTCGGTGCCACTGTCTCCAACCCATATAACATAACTGGTCTCACTATGCTCTTGTAGACCTTCCCTTTCACTCTTACTAGTACTCGTCTGTCACAAATCACTCCTGACACTCTTCTCCACCCACTCCATCCTGCCTGTACTCTCTTCTTCACCTCTCTTCCACACTCACCATTACTCTGAACTGTTGATCCCAAGTACTTAAACTCATCCACCTTCACCACCTCTACTCCCTGCATCCTCACCATTCCTCTATCCTTCCTCTCATTCACACACATATATTCTGTCTTAGTCCTGCTGACCTTCATTCCTCTTCTCTCTAGAGCATATTTCCACCTCTCCAGTGTCTCCTCCACCTGTTCCCTACTCTCACTACAGATCACAATGTCATCTGCAAATATCATAGTCCACGGGGACTCATGTCTGATCTCGTCTGTCAACCTGTCCATCACCATTGCAAATAAGAAAGGGCTCAGAGCTGATCCTTGATGTAATCCCACCTCCACCTTAAACGCATCTGTCACTCCCACCGCAGACCTCCCCGCTGTCACACTACCCTCGTACATATCCTGTACCAGTCTTACATACTTCTCTGACACTCCCGACTTCCTCATACAATACCACAACTCCTCTCTAGGCACCCTGTCATATGCTTTCTCTAAATCCACAAAGACACAATGCAACTCCTTCTGACCTTCTCTGTACTTCTCCATCAACACTGTCAGAGCAAACATCGCATCTGTAGTGCTCTTTCCTGGCATGAAACCATACTGCTGATCACTAATCATCACCTCCCTTCTTAACCTAGCTTCCACTACTCTTTCCCATAACTTCATGCTGTGACTGATCAATTTAATCCCTCTGTAGTTACTACAGCTCTGCACATCACCCTTATTCTTAAAAATCGGTACAAAAACATTTTTTCTCCATGCACCAATATACTGAAATCGGACCAATGAGACTACATAATGATTTCCTTATGAACTATGTTAGTGTAGAGTGGACACAGTAAGTAAAACTAAAATGATACACAAGACAAGCACTGTTAATAAGGATACTGTTTACTACTCTATTTAGAAAAATAAAAGAGCACAAGGTGCAGTGTGAGGCATACATATTCTTAGACAAATAAACCACAACCAAAAAAGCAAAAACCACGAGGGGATAAATGCTCCTGTGATGCCAATAATAAATCCAAATAACAGCAAGTCCCAAAACATACGCATAGGTTGTTTCAAACGCATACTAAATAATTGCAATCAGGTATTTAAAGCAACATGCATATTCTATATGATAAAGAATGACTACAAAATAAAATAATGTTAAAAACATCAGTGCCATAAAAACAAAATGTATGTTGAGCGTTTTTACACCTAAATTCTCAGTTTAGGTCTAAATAACCTTCTTCTCCGAAGAATGAGTTGCAAATGAACTTTGTCATTTAACCCTGGTAGTCTGTCCGCTCTACAGCGAATAATCCAACATAACTCACACTCTTCAGTATAATTATCTATATCACCCCCTCTAACACTGGGAGTGATAGTTTGTATGACGCAAAACTTAAAACAATGTGATTCACCTGATTGCTTACAATGTTTAGCTAGAGCATTGTATTCAGTACCAATTCTTATATGATAAACATGTTCTCCAATACGTTCACGTAGTTGTCTATTTGTTTTTCGAATATAAAAAGCTGTGCATGCCATGCACTTGGCAAGATAGACAACATTGACACTCCTGCAGTTTGTCTGAGTGTTAAAATGGAATTCATATCCAGAAACAGGTTGTTTAAAAATACTACCTGTGTCAATGTACTGACACTGTTTACAAGTGTTACAAGGTTTAGTATTAAATCTAGGTGTAATACATCTAGTACTAGTCAAACTGACTGGATAGTTAAAAGCCTTCGTTTCAAATTTTTCTTGTTTTTGTATCGAAACAAGGGTCTATCACCCACTATGTCACTAATAACTTCATTTAAGAGTAGGGTATCCCAATGTTTCATAATTACATCTCTAATGACACTTGCATCGCTTGTGTAAAACATAGGTATTTTCAAACTATTTGTTCTCCTTATTTGTTGAGTATGAACATCATCTCTACAACCTGAAAAATACGGTTGTGCCCTTGTTGTTCTTAGTTCATTCACTGCAATAACTGCCCTCTCTACCTCTTTTTTATTGTAACATCTTTCAGTAAACCTATTTTTAAGTTCTAATACCTCTTGTTTATACCCTTCAGTTAGTGGATATTCAGGAAGGTGTTGTTACATTTGGAGATAGCCTCATTGAGAGGGAGGGAGTAGAAAAGACCAGTTAATAGAGGACAAAATATTATTGAAGTTATCTGGGATGGAATTAGAGAGATTATGTCTGTCTTTGTATTGGCTAGGTTTTAGCAGAGGAGGTGAGTGTTGTAACGCATGGGTAAGGAGATGGTCACTGAGGGAGTCAGGTAGAGTGGTGGCATTGTGAAACAGATTTGGGTTAGAGGTGAGGATACAGTCAAGGGTAGTGCTGTTATTTGTATGTTTATTGATATGGGTGGAAGAGGTGATGAGTTGAGAGAATCCAAAGAGACTGATGCCATTATTGGGAGAGTAGGAATTAAGGGAGTTCCAGTCAATATTGACATCACCTAGGATGATAGTCTCATAAGAGATGTTTTGAGATGCCTAGGAGAGAAAGTGTTCGAGGGTAGGAATGCTGTTGCCAGGTGGGATATAAATTGCTACTATGGCTAGGTTTTTGTGATTATTTAATTTACAGTTAGCAAGAAGAATTTCAGCTGGATGGAAATTAGGAGGGGATGTAGGCAGAGAATAGAATGTTTGTCAGAGTATACGATAGCTACACTACCACTTCATTTCTTGTGTTGACTGAGGCAGAGGATGTTATAACCAGGGGGAGGATTTCATACTCTGTAATATGGGGTTGTAATCATGTTTCTGAGAAGGTGGGAATGTCAGGGTTGTACAGACAGATAAGGGCTTGAAAAGACGTAACTTTGTTAGCAGTGCTTTGAATATTGAGGGAGAGAATTTTCAAGGTTTTGGGGAGTGATGTTGAGGAGTTTGGATAGAGGGTATAAGAAGGCGAGGAGGAAAAATGCTCAGGTAATATAGTGGAGGTGTTAGAGGGGTGAGTATGGTTGGGTTGGAGGGTGGGCCAGGGTTGGGGTGAATATTGCCGGCCAGCAGAAGGCTTGGAAAGGAGGGTTGTATGCTGTGGTAAGAGGGTTGTAAAAGAGAAGTTTGAGTTTAGGTTTTGTGGGGGGTGGGAGAAGTATTTTAAATTTATGTAAGAGAATTTGAAAGTGAGTAAACAGTGAGGGAGCTACTGAGAAGTTTATAGAGGTTAGTGGATTGTACTCATTGAGGGAGATAGTAGGAAAAGAGTGGAAGTGGTGGTAGTGGGATTGATAGGAGGTGGAGTAGGAAAGAATAAGTAGAAGGATGGAGTTAAGTAGGATGAGTAACATATTGATTATTGAGTGAAAGAAGTGAGGGTAGTTAAGAGTTAATTAGAGTAATAGGGTGGAAGAGGTAGTTTTGAATCATTGGATACCTAGGAATGGCTAGAAGAAGGAAATTGAGTGGTTGTGAGGGTGTGGTTAATTAAATTGAGTGTATAAGTTTGAGGAAAGTGGTGGGTGAGATTAGGGGTATGGTAGGGGAGTGGAGTGAGCCCGAGTGAAGAGAGGGAAAATGGATCAGGTTAAACCAGGACTTGGAGAAAGCTCTGAGATGAGAAAATAACCAGCTAGCCCTAAAGGTGTCCTTTTGTCTATGTGAACTCAAATGCAGATTTAGTAGAGCATCGGGAGGTAGAATATAAAATAAATGCAAATCTTTGGAAAACTATATATTTTTGTTACAATAAATGGGAGGAAAAGGGGGAAGGGGTCCAGTAGTATGCACAGCAGAAGCACCAATGGGAGAATCACAGAGAGAAAATTATATTAGACCTACACTGCTCACAGTCTGTTGATAAAAGTAGGACTTGCAGTAGCTTTTTAATGGTTTGTACTGGGTTCCGGTATCCACGTTCTTGAATGCAGACAATTGACTCAGGGGGATTTTTTTTGTTTGTTTTGGTCGGACATTTGAATGTAATTAAGGGACTGTAAGGAAAGAAAGAGAGAGAGGTGTTAATATGAAGCCAAAAAAGGAGGGTAGGTGAAGTAAAAAAAAAAAGAAAGAATAAAGTGTGAAAAAGAGACAGAGAAGAGAATACCACAATTTAAGTAGTTTTGCTAAGCAGTACTTAATCAAATAAAGTAGCTAATGAACAAGTAGTAATAATTAATAAGACAATCACCCTGTTCAGTGATATGAAATTCAGTCTATTGCCACCTTAATTTCACAGAATACAGAGTAATTCATTGCCAGTAAACTTTTCCAGCTATTTGTTGCTACTTAGTAATGTATACCAACAGACTTGAGCAACATGGTGGCAGGTCATAAAATTACAGTAAAATCACTCAGTTTCTACACAATACAGTAATAGAATAGGTGCTCAAATAAGCTAAATAGTAAAATCTAACTAATAGAGGTTGAAACAGCATGCCAATGGACTAAACAACATGGCGTCCGATCAACGATGACAGCACTCAGTTCCAATTTAAAAGCAGTAACAGCAAGGTGTTTTAGAAAACTGTTTAACAAAATCAGACTAAATCAAGATGAAAGAGTGCATTTCCAAATTGTAAACAGTAACATGCAGCAAGTTTAACAGTAAAAGGACATTACTTCTTTAAAGTAATTAAACCTACAACTGCACACTAAATAGGAAATGACTGAGACAGTGTAGATATTTTACAAGTGGAGTTATACACTTAAGCAAGTTGCATAACAGAAGTAATAACACGCCAGCACAGATCCTCTTAAAATAAGTTAGACAGAAACAGATGCTATTGAATCTTCTACAAGAGAAATGGTACTTAGAGTCGTCCCATACCTATTAGGTATAGTACCTACATAAATAGATACTATATACCTATTTATGTAATATTAGTATAAATTGTACATTAAATATTCCTAAATTATTCACTCATTCAACATAATTATAACTAAATCTCTAAATAAATAATTAGAACAAAGTGGGACCTAAAGAGATAATGACATCTGTAAACTTACAGGTGACAGGTAATCTTATCATAATAAACTATTATACAAAAGGAAAATCAACACACACACGCACAATCACACACACACACACACACACACACACACACACACACACACACACACACACACACACACACACATCATACTAAAAGATATACACATATTTATAGATCTAAGAAAAGTTCTGAATTATTTTTAAAAGTACAAATGTCTATATCTCAAATTTGTGTGACACTCTTAAATATCCTTTAGCTTATTAAACTAATTCAGAAAAGTATTTACATTACTGAGGTCAAAGAAAAACATTTTCAGTCTGTATTGTACTCATAAGTTACAATGTGCTTAATTCAAACCCATTCTTTCTGCCTCGGTTCAAAAGTAATGAAAAAATCTATTTTACTTTATATCAAAATGGATGTACTGATTCAGCAATATAACACTCAAATTTCTGCTCTGACTTACGACATGAGTTATTTCAGATAGTATTACTGAATCAATAACATACAATATGCAAAAGGCATAAGTAGTACGTATATTTCCTATAAGTAGTTTGTTCTTTAAATATATATATTTTCTGTCTTATTTGCCTACTAGTAGTATACTTTATTCTATATATCTTTTATTTCTAAAATCTTCCATCAAAGAAGTATTTAATCATTATTTCTCTATTAGAGTTTACAATATGTGTATATAATTTCTTAACTTACTAATACTGCTCTTTTATTAATTTTACATAGTAGATATTTCAGTCCTTGTATATATGTATATTACTCATAAGATGTGTACTCTTTTTAGTAGTTCTAGTATTACAAGCAATCTTGACTATATATAAAAGAATTCCTGCTTGGTTAATTTGAATGTGTGTTTTAACCATTGAGAACTGCTGTTCTAAGCTTTATATGCTGACATTATAGTTTGATTACTGCATGTAAAAATAGCAATTCACACTACACAGCAGTGGCTAATTTCCTTTCAAAGTTTCTCATTTTTTAAAATTTTTAAACTTTTCTAATCAGTAACAAACTTCTAACTTTACTTCTTTCCATTAATATGTATAGTTAGAGTTAATAACACTACAGCATAAGCTATTAACATTCAGCAAAATGTAAACAGATTATATGTCAGCAACAGCTCAGTATTAAATATTATTATAACTTTTAAATAAGTCAAATAACATATAAAGCTTAGGAAAAACAGTATGCAGATAGCAATTGTCAGCATTCAAAGCATCTGTTCAGACCAAGTATAAGTGAAATTTCCAGTTCAGAAAATGTAATTAAATGCCACGAAATCCTAAATAAAATCCAATCGTTTATTTTGAGCACAAATAACAGGTAAGTGCTTATGCCAGACAGGCTTCCTCAGACCATATGAATACAAATTAGTTCAGCTCTCTCTCTCTCTCTCTCTATATATATATATATATATATATATATATGTATACAACATCAATAAATGGATGACATCATAATTGATTAATATATAGACTGGATTAATAGTCAGAAATACTACATGATTGAATAAAAACATTTCATAGGTCCATACTTAAAAGACAAATACACAAAACTAAAAACAATATATGGAAAACAAATTTAGGACATATATGAATATATAAAAACATATAAAACCTACTTATCAAACAATCTCCTATTCTTGAGGGCTGGTTTAAGGAGAATTTTGTCATTTAGACCAGGATGTATATGTGCCTGAAGTCTAATGATCCAATTGGTCTCATTTCTTTCTGTAAAATTCCTAACATCCCCCCCCCCCCTTAAACTAGGAGAGTTAATGTGCAAAACCATGAACTTAAATGTATGCATATTATTGGTCTGTAAGACATGTTTAGATAGAGCATTAGTATTAGATTTGATATGTATTTGGTACAAATGTTCCCTTACCCTGTCCCTAAGCCTTCTATCGGTTTTACCAACATAAAAGGAGGGACAGGATGAACATAAATCAAGATATACAACATGTTCGGTGTTGCAATCAGCAACAACATCAAAAACGTAAAACTGAAATGTAATACGATGGACAAACATGTTAGAATCACATATATAGGAATAAAAGTTACACTTGTTACATGGGGTTCGTGCCTAAATCTTGATAATTAATATGGTTATTAGGAGTAGTAGTAGTTGGATAGCAAAGGTGTCTGTGGAGATTTTTCTTATTCTTGAATAAGAACTGTAGGTGTTCACCCACAATTTCTCTAATATGGGGATCAACAGTCAAGACTTTCCAGTGCTTATATATAATATCTCTAATCTGATCAAAGTCATGTATATAAAATAAAGAAAATTTCTGTGGTAGTGTATTTACACCAACAGGGTTAGATCTATTAATATACTTGTCATTCCCTTTCTCTGAAAAATAAGGACACACTTTGTCAGCACTAAGTTGCTCTATACTCCAAAAACCAGTAGAAATCTCATCTGCATTATATGTCCTAGCTAATAGTCTATCCTTTAAGCCAGCTAATTCCCTCTCAAAGCCATCTTGTGTTGGATTTAATCTGGAAGATCGGATAGCTTGACCTTTAATAATATTGCTAAAGACATATCTAGGGTGCATGCTTTCTCTATGTAGTAGTGTATTTCTGTAACAGGGTTTTCTATAAACACCTGTGTTGAGTTTACCATTACTTAATCATTCTATAAAGACATCCAAAAAAGTGATATTACTTAACGACTCTGTTTTAGTAAATTTCAGATATTCAGTAAGGGAATTAATTTCTTCACTCTCATTGCCTGTCCATAGAAAAAACAAATCATCTACAAAACATCTATAGAAAATAATATGCTTCTTATATCTCGGTAATAGGAACAGTTGCTTCTTTTCCCACATAGCCATCACTAGGTTGGCATAGCTATTGGCACAAGATGTGCCCATAGCCACACCATCCCTTTGCATAAATAAATCATTGTTGAAAAGAAAGATGTTATTTTCAAGCACTGTTTCCAACAACAGACACAAAAGGTCTACCTTAGTACTGAGAGTGTCAGTGAAACATGTCAAATACTGATGAATGCTTTCTATACCTTGTTGGTTAGGAATGACAGTGAAAAGGGACTTGACATCCATTGTAACAAGGAAATAGGGAAGGTTATCTGGTATGGTTATCATATCCTTATAAAGCTCTAACAAAAACTGTTTAGTATCTCTAAGGATAAAAGGGTTCAAATCAACCACTGGTCTCAACATTTTCTCTATATATACTGACAAAGGCTCAGTTACCCATCCCCTACCCACTACAATGGGTCTCATTGGTGGATGCATGGGATCTTTATGTATTTTCGGTAGGCCTTGGATGGTGGGTATTAAAGGATTTTCAACCCACAGAAAGTCAAACAATTCCATACTAATAATCCCACTTTTATTTAAATCATCCAGTGTATTATATACACTTATAACATGCTCCTGGACTTCTTGTGCAGATATAAGTGTATAAAACTTTGTATCACTCAACATTTCCATCATATAAAAATTGAGTCAACCTTGTCTAACACCACTACAGGGCCACTTTTATCAGCTGGCCTGATAGACATATTCCTATCATTCTTAAGGCTTTGTAGGGCATTTTTATGTCTAAAGGTTAAATTATCCTTTTAACATTAATGCATGGATGCTTACATGTGGTATAAATATCATCTTCCACCATTTTACAAAATGCATCCAAGATGGGATGGTAGTCAGGAGAAAAACCACTTGGTTTATGAAATTGTGGTAGTTGGGTGTTATTAACTTCATTATTAAAAAGTAACTTCAACTGGATGTTCTGAGCAAACAACTTAGTGTCTAAATTAGTGTCTGTCATAGTAGTATTGGTAGTAGGTATAAAGAAAAGACCTTTATTTAACACTTCCAATTCATATTTATCTAAAGGTCTATGTGAAAGATTCCAAAATAGGGTGGTGTTATTTTCTCCCACATTTTCTTCAGCATGGGACCTTTCTGCTCTCCCCCTTTTTCTTTTTTGTCTTCCCCTGCTCATTGAGTGACTCCTTCCCCTTCTGCATTTGTTGGTAATTGGGAAAGGGGCAGGATGTTGTATTTCACCAGAATGTGAAATAATTTTCCTTCAAACAACAGGTTCACTAACCAAAGGGTCGGCAGAAGTGGAAGTGGAGGGCAAAGTGTGACTATGAGTAGCATCATGTTCAAAATCAGTGCTAAAAGCTCCACTTCCAACATTCCCCAATGTAACATTATCTACAGCAACAGGTAATGGAATATCAGCAGCAGCCAAAACATTTACAGTAGGCTTAACAACCAAATTCTCATCATCTGCAACAGCATTGTTGGCAGAATTCACATTATTATTGACAACATTATTATTAGCAGCATAATTTACATTTTCTACAATAACATTACCTGGAGGGCTTTTTCTAGTATCAACAAAATTTGCACTAGCAGGGTTTAAAATGGAAGCATGCATTGAACCATTTCTACTTCTGCTAATGCCTTGTCTATTATTAGTAACATTCCTCGGCCAAGTAAAGACCTGGCCGTGGGAAAAATCATAAATGTCTCTTTGAAGTTTGTGTCTTTTCTGTTCTAAAAGGCGTTTCTCGAACAGGAAGACACTGTCCAAAAGCCGTTCCATTAGTGGGTCAACAAGTACAACAGAGAAACATTTATATAAATTGGCTTGTTGATTTTTAATAAGTTCTTTTAATCTAGTCTCTTCAGGTGAAAAAAAATTAATTAAGAAGGGACATGTAGCTAATGCTCACCTCAGTGTTCAGTTGCTGCCAGCGATACAGCAGTTCTGGATAAGCGGTTCCAGTAGTAGTTTTGAAGTTTGACCTACATCTTCATCAGAACATCTCAAGGCAGGAAGCAAGGCAGGCGAGAATCCTGCATTCTCATACAAATGGAACATTCTTTTGTTCTCAAGCTTTTTTTAAGTATTACTTGCTTCATAAATTATGTGAAAGGAATGTGTTAACATCTCTAATTAGTATATTACTTAGATATAACATTGTTAACCTAGCAATACACATACTAAGCAAAGTTAAATAAAATGAAATTCTTAACTTGTATAGTCTTAAAGTTACCAATTTTACAGGAAGCATTTGTTTAACATTTATAAGTTTAGTTAAATTAAATATATTAAATCTTTCATGGCAAATATAGTAAAACAGTAAAACTAACCATTTATATTTCTTATCATGAAAAATGTTTTAACTTAAAATATGAAAAAATGTCTTTTGAAGCCTAATGTCTAATACAAACTTTTACATAAAGGGTAATCCATTGTTTCAGAAAATAAATGTCTTGCAATCAGAGAATAAAAGTCACTTTTAAGCTTTTTAATTTTAGAAGCAGTTTTCCAGGAACACAGCTCATTCTGTCCCTTGAGGGATACACTGTTCCAATGCATTCCTTCACTATTATTAAGGAGTTTACTTTTGTTGACAAAAATGGATGTCTCTACTAGTGTAACAAATATTCTATTTCATTTAGGAAAAAAATAATTTGATCTTTGCAGGAACTACCAAAGTAGCCTTAATATTTCTCTTTTTAAGTTCACTGATCAGTGGTAAGCAGAACTTTATTTTACTCATTAGTTTACTGGAATAATCATTGCCAAATCTGATTACATGTTCATCTGTTTCAATAGGTGGGCTGGACCTTGCTGTTTTTAATATTCATTTTTTTTCTAAGCTAGAAGTAAACTTAACTGTGATGATGTGAGGTATTGCCAGCCATGCCAGAAGTAGTGGGGCAGTGGATGTGTAACATATGCCAGCATAAGCTAGCTGAAATTTTGTAAAGAATTCTATGTCATTTGTATATCGAACTGATTTGTACAGATGCTTGTGTTTAAAATGCATTTGTAAAGTTGCTTATGTTAAAATGTACCAACAGTGGGTATTGACAGTATTGTAACTGAATTAAATGTGTATGTTTTAACAGAGGATACTGGAAGAAAAGAGGTTAATCTCAGCCCCAGCTAACTTTGAAAATAGTTGAAATTAAATTAGAAATAGAGATTGTATCTTACACTACTGGTTGCAGCCAGAGACAAAATGTCTGGAAAACCAAGTATTAGGATGCCTTCTGTATTGTCTCTAGCAGGAAGCTAATTGCTACTCCTGGAAGGGTAGAGGTTTGAAATTGTTGTATGACTTCCAGGAGCTGCACAGATTTGAGCAAAGCTCTATCTGTGTGCACAGTAACACATAAGTGCTAAAATCCTGGCATTCTAGTGTTGGTGATACTGTGGGAAGCAGAGTCAGATGACCAGATGTGATGTCATTCTGTAAGCTATCCTAGAAATAATATTTAGATATTATATTGAGAAGTCTTTCGGTCAGACTGAGCAGTCTATTTTGGAAACCTGATATAGAAGGATCCCTCACCCACTTCATCTTGCATTGCTGTAGTATGTAACTTAACTAGGGAATAATAATTCTTTAGATGAGTCCAGCAAATATAGTGAGATTAGTTAAGTAATGTTTTTGTGTAATGGTGTAAATCTGTTCATCTGTGTTATTTTAATATTGCCTGTGATTGAAATTTTGGTGTTTACTGTAAATAGATATTTAGTATTTTCATGTTAGTTTATTAGTTATTATTAAATATATTTAAACTATTCATTATGGCCAAAATTGTGCTAGACAGTCAAGAGGAGAATGTTAACACCTGCATCACACCTCAAGCAACTCATAGCCCTTCAAAACCCACACCATCAACACCCACATATAGCAACACTAAACCCACATATGTGGAGGCACTTAACATTAACCTGCCCAAGCAACAAGGACCTCCAAAGCCAAAATGCAAACAAACACCAGTCACAACCAAAGTGACACATAGCTCACAACACCAGTGTGCCACCCAAAACAGCCCCTAAGGCAAGACAATGTACCCAACACTTTAGTCATAGGTGACTTTATAGTCAGGCACACTGATGTCCCACTCACCAGACTTGAACAAGGAAAAAATTACAGTCAGCTGCCTGTCGGGTGCCAGGATCTGCCACATAATGCATGCACTCAAGTCACTCCACAACAAGTACAAATATGACTCTGTCATTGTCCATGCTGGAGTGAATGACTTGAGACATACCTCCCTGGACTACATGAAAAGAGACATGGAAGAGCTCTTAGATCATATGACCCAAGCAGGTATGACCCTAGCCCTGAGTAGCATCCTGCCTTTGCCCAGAATGATACCACAGTATAAGGACAAAATGATTGACTTCAACAATTGGCTAAGATTCTGGTGTCATTCAAAGGGGATCCAGTATCTGTCTGCCTGGGAAGACATGATTGACAAACCACGATGCTTTGCCATAGATGGTCTGCACCTGTCACCCCTGGGATTCAGGTTACTGGCTAAAGCTATTGCCACCCCTATAGTGCCTTTTTTAGGCAAGGTTCAAAGGATAAAAGCACCACTGTAACAGATAGAAGCAGGCAAAATCTGAAGGTAATGCTACTCAATGCTAGAAGTCTAAACCTCAAAATGCACTCTCTCGAGGCACTCCTAAAAATGGAGAACTTCGATATCTGTGCAGTAAATGAGACCTGGTTCAAGGCTCCAGAGAGCACCCCTGCAATACCAGGCTACAATTCTTACCACACATTTCGGCCACAAAATCAGGACCGAAGCACTAAAGGTGGAGGAGTGTCCATATTCACCAAGGATATTTACACCTCCAGGCTAGTTGCCCAGCACAATGCATCTGAAATTCTCCAGGTGCAACTAACACTAGGTAAGACTGCAATCCAAAGTGTAGCTTGCTACATATCCCTCACCATGCCCCAAGATTCTCACTACACCTTTCTAAACATACTGGAAAATATTAAGATACAACCAAACACCCTAATACTTGGTGATTTCAACTACCCTGCCATTAATTAGGAAAACTACTCAGGTACCAACTCATTTTCCCAATGGTTCTTGGAATTCATAAATTCCAATGCCCTGGATCAACTAATCCATTGTCCCACCAGGGGCTCCAATATCCTAGACCTGGTCATTACCAACATGGGAGATAGATGCTTCACACCAGTGTCACCCCCATATTGGTCAGGTCTGACCATAAGCAAATCACCCTTGACATCCACATCCCACCCCCACCCCCAGTAAGAAAACCTCCTTAAAAAACTTCTCCAAAGCCAACTTCAAGCTACTGAAGTCGGAAGTGACAAACTTCACAACACCCACGCATACGGGATCTGGTAGTTTGACTACAGAATCCTACACTAAGGTACTGTACGAGCACATCCACTTGTGCATGAATCGTTCCATCCCAAATAGAACCAAGATGCTCTTCTCCAAAAAAGGAAGCCAATCTGGTGGTCCCCTGCTATAAACAAACTATACAACAAAAGGAAGAAACTGTTGCAAAAAAGAGAAAAATTCCAGGATGCAAAAAACTCCCTCACCAGCCTCAGTAAGAAGCTGAGATCCCTCATAAAATCCACAAAAGCTAGTTACAAAAATAAAATTACCAAAGATTCCAAAGACAACTGAAAGGCATTCTATAGTTATGTCAAGAATCTAAATGGCAATGCTCAGATCTGCTCTGAGTTACAACAGAATGGCAATAAATATACTGATTCCAAGGATATTGCCAATATCCTGACAGATGGATTTAGTGCCAACTTCACCCCCCTCTCACCCCCTAAAGGGCCCATCTCAATACCAAAAGATTGCCAAATTCCAATAATCACGTCCACACAAGTAGAAACCACACTCTCCAAAGCTAAGAATACAGCATCGATGGGACCAGATGACATCCCAGGCTGTATACTACATGAACTACAAAATGAAGTGGCACCTCACCTAAGTGTCATGTTTAGTCATAGCCTCACCTCAGGCTTCATGCCCACTGAGTGGTGCACAGCTACAGTTATCCCACTCCACAAGGGAGGATCCACCTTGGATTCCGGGAACTACCGTCACATCAGTCTGACAAGCCTGATCTGCAAGGGCATGGAACACATTATCATGGAACTTATAAACAAAGACACTGGCAACCTTCAAACACTGGACCCCACCCAGTTTGGGTTTGTGAAGGGTCGATCTTGTCTCCTGAATCTGATTGACTTCTTCAAATCAGTCTCCAGAGCTGTGGACGAGGGTAAGGCGATCCACACAGCCTATCTGGACCTCGCCAAGGCCTTCGACACCATCCCTCACTCTGGAATCATAGATAAACTTATTAAGCTGGGCATATATCCCTACTTCACTCGATGGGTTGCCAACTGGCTAACTGACAGAACCCAGACTATAAAAGTAGCCGACTCCAAATCCAGCTCCAGACAAGTGACAAGTGGAGTACCTCAGGGTTCAGTTCTGGGACCACTCTTGTTTGGCATCTACTTCTCTGAAGTACAGGCCAACACTAAGGGACTCTGGCTAACAAAGTTGCGGATGACTGCAAACTGGGAGCCATTATTGAATCCCCAAATGATGTGGATGTTCTACAAAAGGGCCTTATAGAAACAGATGCTTGGTGCCAGAGCCATGGGCTCAAGCTTAATGCCAAGAAATGTATAGTTATCCCCATTTGGAAAAAAAAACATGTACCCATGAATTACCACATAGGTAGCAGGACACTAAACATCAAAAGTGTGATGAGAGACTTAGGGACACAGGTGCACAGTGGTCTCACTTTCGATAACCACATTGCCACAACAGTCAGGAAATTCTTCTATGTGGCACACCTCATCACTAAGGGCTTTTCATCCAGAAAAAAGGAGGCCATTGTCTCACTGTACTCATCCCTCATTAGACCCATTATAGATTATAATGCCCCGTTTGGTATGTACCTCACAAGACATCTGCAACAGCTGGAAAGGCCACAGAAATACCTCACTAAAAGAATCACAGGCCTAAAGCAGATGCCATATGCTGACCATCTAAAAAAACTCCAGCTATACTCTGTGGCATATCGTCCACTCAGAGGCGATCTCTGCTTAACATACAAGGCCATGTCAAACCCTGAGCTGTTGGACATGCTCCACGTAAAGAAATACCAATCACTCAGAGCCACCTGCTCCAGGGATCTAAACCTTGTCATCACAATGAACAAAACATGCTGGAGGGATAGGTTCCTGACCTAGAGACTCCCCATACTCTGGAATAGACTGCCCATACATGTAGGTTCATAGGTTCATAGGTTTATACTAGGCTATCTGCTCTAAGGCATTTATAAGCCTAGCCCGAAAAATTAATTGCTCCTGAGAGCCATTTTAAGCCTAGCCAGTTATCCCTTGTGAGACTCAAACCCTGCACCTTGTGTTTGTAAGGCAAACACCTTATCCATTAAGCCACCCTCCCAACCCTCCCAAGCAGAGCACCTCATTGGCCAACTTCAAAAGGAACCTTGATGATTGGATGGGAGATAGGAAATTCACCCCGGGGATCATGTCAGTCGCCCTGCTAGGCAGGGGCCCAGAGAAGTAAATATTGTGGGAAGAAATATCCAGGTAAGTGTTATGGCTAGGCTTGCATAGGCCCGAGGGCTGATAGCCTAGTACCAACCTATGAACCTATGGCTGGTCTTTTAGAGAATATTTTAATCCCTGAGAGTACTTACATATATTTGGTCACAGCTCTGGCCACTTCTGAAAGCCTTACTGGTGGACATTACCTATGGTATTAATATTAATTGTACACAGTATGAGTACCCTTGCAAGAGCCTACAAGTAGCTGGTAGGGTTCTAGTGGCAGTGAAACTACATTATAGCCTGGGCAGAAGGTGCCTAGCTAGTAAATCTGTGCCAGCCTTTCCCAGGTGTGTGTGTGTGTGTGTGTGTGTGTGTGTGTGTGTGTGTGTGTGTGTGTGTGTGTGTGTGTTTGTGTGTGTTTGTGTAAATCAAATCTGAAAAAGTGTGTGGGTTTCAGCTGCTTAAAGCAGGGATATAAAGCACTGATTTCACAGAGAGGGTGTGGGAGGACTTGGCTTGGAACCCCAGCTAAAGACTCAACTTTACAGCTGTGCCTGTGGGGATCCTTATTGTGGTCCTGGGGGAGGCGGATATAAACAAAATCTAGATCCCTGGCTGACTGTGTTCCCTGTGTGCTATTATGGGAAATTTCACTTGATGCACAGAGAGCTGTATCTGGAAATACTGTGTGTATCTATTTTTCTCTCAGTGAATGTTCCCCACAGGTGCCAGTGGTGAGGATTCAAGCTCCTTGATAACATGGGTATTAAACTGGCTGGCTATGTTATCACTTTGTTTATGTGTATTTGGTGTTGGCTGTGTAGCTTGTTCTGGATTTTATAGTTCGTTGACTGAGGGTCATAAAAGTTTTGGATTATTAGTATGTATGTTTTGATTGGTTGAGTAGTAGGTTTTCTTATCTGCGGTGATTAGTTGTTTTGGTGGGTTTCTTATACCCTGATCTGTTGCTCGTACCAGGTAGGAGCCCTGCTGAAGTGGCTTTGTCCACTCAATTGATTTTCATTTGGGAAAAAAATGGTAGCCCTGTAACTATGATTGGACATTTCATGACATGTTTCACTGGGAAGCAGTGGTGCTTCAGCAAAAGCATCAGTTGTGTAGCATTTTAGTGTTGTGGGCTTCACAAACTCCATGCATGCACATACTGTGCACATATCTTATTAGCCCTGATGTGGGCAAGGATATTCATGGTAATCATGGTAGCTGTACTTGCTGGTGACAGCACAAAGCTGTATGGTTGTTATTCAAACATGATCACATCAGATTCCCTTAATAGCATAACTGCCTCACTATGAAGCAGGTGTTAAAAAAATACAGTCACCACAGTGTAGAAGACTGTGACTGAGTTAAGATGAGCAACTCAGGAGTAGCAATTCATTAGAGTTGGCATTGAACTGTCATATAGACACGATGAAGAAGATAAGACATCTGGTAATGTACTTTTGCACTGTACAGAAAACCCATTGTGGTTGACACCACAGTACAGGGGGAAGAAGATGGGGGTTAGATAAAACAGCACAAGGACATGATGGGTATTTATGCACCTGGGAGGCTCACTGTGATAGGATAAACAGGCCACTGACCTGGCAGGTGCTTGTCCACCTGGAGTAGCTCACTGTAGCAAGCTAGACATCCCAGGGGCATACCAAATACTTTTCCACCTAGTGGACTACCAAGTCAGTACACACAGTCCGAGGTCATGACAATCAAGTGTCCACCTGCGGACTCACCATGGCAGGACACACAGGCCAGGGACATGACAGTTACATGGCTACCTGGGGAGCTTAACGTAACAAAAAACACAGTCTAAGGACAAGAGAGGTACATATCTACATTGAGGGAGCCACACTGGTTGACTATGCACACAGAGTACAAGACCTGCTATGGGAACACAATGGTCCCCGTACATAGATCATGTCATGGCTACGCAGATAGAGGGTGGTCATAGACTGGGGACGTGGACAGAACTTCCAGCTGTCATCACAGTGTTATAGGATGGTTGCCAGTCATAACTTGCCCACTGCTGCTGCCAAGACATTGTAGGAATGGTCACAGTTGAGAGATACATGGCCACTCAAAGGGATGGGCAGTTTGGATACATATGGGTCAGACAAGAACAGTCACATTAATATGCATTGATTAACATGTGTGCCTCACAGGTGAGCACATCTTGTCAAAGTTCTACAAGATGTACAATGGTTGTTAGAGTTCATCCACCAAAAGAAAGCTGTTACTACAGGTCCTACTCATACATGATAAGCATATGGTGGACAAGGGTAAAACTAACAAGGTTTTCCAGGACCAGTTGTGGTAGGGAATACTGTAGTACAACATTGCTGTCAGTGGTCATAATAAGACATTAATAAGGTGTAGCAAACAGTCATTCATATGAAACTGCATGCTAAGACCAAGACAAAGGACATGACCAGGGACAAGTGAACAACAGAAGATGGAGCACCAATGTAAAAGCAAGTAAAAAAGGTGGAAGAGTTTCTGTTATCTTTGTCCATGGTAGGAGAGCAGACTTTCATAGCTGATGGTAGCTTGGATATGGGAAATGGGCTAGTGATGACTTTCTGAGTGTTTGTAGGGGATGCAGCAGGTCAATAATAGTAGTTATAGTTCCATGTTGTACACCAGCCTGCTTGTGTGAAGGACCTGTTCAGCACAATACATCCGCATTGTGTTCTTTACCTATACTGGGTCTGTGAACGCAACTCCCTACACCATAAGGTATGAATGTGCCTATACATTCATAGGTTCATATGTAGGTACTAGGCTATCTGCCTGAAGGCATTTATAAGCCTAGCTGGAATGTGATGACTTTTGCAGCCCCCTTAGATTAGTTTCCTGTGCCACTGTCCAGCAGAGCCATTAAAGTGATCCCTGGGGTAAACTTTCTGTTTCCCATCCACTCATCACGGTTTCTCTTGAAGAGGGTTAGCAAGGAGCTCTGCCTAATGTAGATTGGAATCTTGTTCCAGAGCATGGGAAGTCTCTGGGACAGGAATCTATCCCTCCAGCACGTCCTATTTTTTGTTGTGGTGAGGTTTAGATCCCTGGAACGTGTGGCTCGAGGGGATATGGTTTTCTTTAGGTGGAGCATGTCCATCAATTCTGGGTTGGACATGGCCTTGTATGTCAGGCAGAGATCATCTCTGAGTAGGCGGTATGCAACCAAATACAGCTGGAGTTTCTTCAGTCGAGCTGCATAGGGCATCTGCTTGAGGCCAGTGATCTTCTTGGTGAGGTACTTCTGTGGTCTTTCCAGTTGTTCAAGGTGTCTTCTAAGGTACATCCCAAATGGGGCATTGTACTCTATGATGGGTCTGATGAGTGATACACAGAGGGGCCCAATGACCTCTTTCGATCTGGATGCAAACCCTTTTGTGATTAGGTGGGTCATATAGAAGGATTTTCTAACCACTTTGGCAATGTGATTATCAAAGGAGAGGTTACTATCTACCCGGGTCCCCAGATCCCTTATTACATCTTCTGTATTTAGGGGGCTACCACCTATGTGGTAGTTTGTGGGTACTTTGTTTTTTCCAAAGGCGATGACTATGCACTTTTTGGCATTTAGCTTGAGGCCATGGTTTTGACACCAAGTATCTGTCTCAGTGAGACTCTTTTGGAGGATGTCTGTGTCAACCGGAGAGTTAATTACAGCCCCTACTTTGCAGTCGTCTGTGAACTTGGTCAGCCATAGTCCTCCTGTGCTTGGGTGTACCTCTGAGAAGTATATGCTAAACAGGAGGGGTCCTAGGACTGAGCCCTGGAGAATGCCACTTGTAACCGGTTTAGAGTCAGACCTAGCTCATGCAACTCTTACCATGTGGGTTCTCTCCGTGAGCCAGTTGGCAACCCATCTCATGATGTAGGGGTTTATGTTCTGGCTGGTGAGCTTGTCTATAATACCTGAGTGGGGAATGGTGTCGAAGGCCTTTGCGAGGTCTAGATAAGCTGTGTAGACCACCTTTCCCCTCATCTATAGCCTTGGTAACTGTCTCAAAGAAGTCCACCAGGTTTAGGAGGCATGATCTGCCCTTAACAAAGCCGAACTGGGTAGGGTCCAGTGTTTGCAGGTTTCCAATGTCTCTGTTAATGAGATCCATGATGATGTGCTGCATAGCTTTACAGACCAAGCTAGTCAGGCTTTTAGGGCGATAGTTCCAGGGGTCCGTTGTGGCTCCACTTTTGTGGAGTGGAATAACAGTTGCTGTGCACCACTCTGTCGGCACGTAGCCTATGGAGAGGCTGAGTATAAACAGTGTGTTTAGCTGAGGGGTTAGTTTATCTTTGAGCTCATGTAGGACACAGCCTGGGACACCGTCCGGTCCCATTGATGCTGTGTTTTTGGCTTTGGAGAGGGCTGTTTTAACCTGAATGTCTGTGATTTCAGGGGCACTACATTCTGCTGGCATAGTTATGGGCCCTTTTGGGGGTGAAAGGTGGGTGAAGTTTGCACTGAACCTGTCTGCCAGAATGGTGGCTATATCGGTCATTTCAGTGTATTTTGTGCCATTCTGCACTAACTCCGAGCAGATCTAAGAATTGCCACTTAGATTCTTGACATAGCTAAAGAATGCCTTGTGGTTATCTTTGGAGTCCATGGCAATTTTTCTTTTGAAGCCAGCCTTGGATGATTTTATGAGGGAATGTAGTTTCTTGCTGATACTGATCAGGGATGTCTTCCCTTCTTGGGATTTTACTTTTTTCTCTACTAATTTCCTCCTTCTATTGTATAGCTTGTTTATGGCAGGGGTCCACCAGACTGGTATCCTTTTCTTGGAGGAGTGAGTCTTGGTTTTGTTTGGAATAGCATGATCCACGCATTCTTGTAGGTGCCCATAGAGTGCATTAGTAAAGGATTTTGCAGCTTGGACAGAGTTATCCTTTAGCATGGGGGCTTTGAAACTTCCCACCTCGGTCTTAAGTAATGTGAAGTTTGCTTTTGAAAAGTTATTCACGGTGGTTTCTTTAACCTGGGGTGGTGGCAGAATGTGGATATCTAGAGTGATTAGTTTATGGTCAGATCTAACCAGTGAGGGGTTGACCTCCGGTGTGGAACACCAGTCGCCCATGTTGGTGATGACCAGGTCCAATATGTTGTCACCTCTGGTGGGGGTGGTGACCAGTTGATCCAGGGTGTTAGAGTTTATAAATTCTAGGAAGTGTTGGGCAAGAGAGTTTGTACTTGAGTAGTTCTCCCAGTTAATGTTTGGGTAATTGAAATCACCCAATATCAGGGTGTTTGGTAGGACCTTTATGTTTCCCAGTGTTTCTAGAAATGCGGAGTGGGGGTCCTGGGACATGGTGGGTGATCTGTAGCAAGCTATAGTTTGAATAACAGTTTTGCCCATTGTTAGTGGCACGTGGATGATCTCTGAAGCATCGTGCTATGCCACTAACCTGGAGGTGTGGGTATCCTTGATGAATATGGATACTCCCCCGCCTTTTGTATTTCGGTCCAGGTTTTGTGGCCGAAATGTATGGTATGAGTTCTAGCCTGGTAGTGCTGGGGTGCTCTCTGGAGCCTTAAACCAGGTTTCTGTTACTGCACATATATCAGTTTTCTCCATACTGAGGAGTGCCTCGAGTGCATGCATTATGAGGTTTAGACTTCTGGCATTAAGTAGTATTACCCTCAGTTTTTTGTTACTTGTGCTATTTATGGTGGTGGGTTTGTCTTTTGAGCTTTGCCTAAAAAAGGCACTATGGGGGTGGCAAGAGCCTTGTCCAGTATTTGAAAGCCTAAGGGTTACAGGTGCAAGCCATCTCTAGTGAAGCAGCGTGGCTTGTCGAGCATGTCATCCCAGGCTGACAGACACTGGATCCCCTTTGAATGACACCAGAAGCTTAGCCAATTGTTGAAATTGATCATTTTTTTCTCTCTACCATGGTATCATTCTTGGTGAGGGCAGGATGCTACTCAGGGTCAGGGTCATACCGGCCTGGGCTACGTGATCAGAGAGCTCCTCCATGTCTCTGTTCATGTAGTCCAGGGAGGTATGGCTCAGGTCATTCACACCAACATGGACAATGACAGAGTCATATTTGTATTTGTTCTGGAGTGACCTGAGTGCTTGTGTTATGTGGCGGATCCTGGCACCTGACAGGCAGCTAGCAGTAACCTTCTCCTTGTTCAGCCTAGTGAGTGGGATGTCAGTGTACCTGACTATAGAGTCACCTATTACTAGTGTGTTTGGTATGATATTTTGCCTTAAGGGCTGTGATTGTATGGCACACTGGTTTTGTGAAGTATGTGTTTCATGGTTTGTGTTGGGGGGTGGAGGGTACTTGGATGTCTGCTTTGGAGGTCTCTGTTCCTTTTGCAGATTTTTATTTAGAGCCTCTGAGTATGTTTTCATGTATTTAAGTGTGTTTTTTGCCAGTGCTGATTTCATAGGTCTGCGTGAGACTGGTGGTGTGATGGAAGTAATTCCCTTCTCCTCTTGATGGCCTGCTCCGGTCTTGGGTTGAGAGAGCTTAGCCTCTAGTTTGGCTGTATAATTGCATCTCTCACATGTATTAGTGTTTGGTGAAAGGAGAAGGTTGTCTGTGTACATGAGGCAATTGTAACATTGCCTCAAAATGCCCAGATACACCAGTTGGACCGGACAGTACACCTGAAACTGCCCTTTGGACATGCCTGGATAGGTACATTGAACTGTTTTACTGATTGGCTGGTAAGGTCAAATAGAAACCCTTGTCCTTCTCTACAGTATAGGGGGGGTCTAGTGCTAAGGTTTATTAGTGCTTGCTATGAGTTTTGAGCAAGTGCCGGTATGAGAAGTGAATGGTTCGAGTGCTTAAGTTGAAAGGTTGTCTAGTTCCAAGGAAACAATTGAAGAGTACACTTTGTAAAGCTAGGAATAGTTATACCCCAGCTAACCGGCGCTGTCTGGCATACAAAACCACACAAATGTGGGTTTTATATCAGGGAAATGAAAGAGATTGAAATTAGCCCAAAATGGCCAACAAACTACTAATTTCTGGGATGAAACCACACCTGCAGTGACAGATAGGCTGGTCAAAGCTCCCTCTCTCACAGTGAACAGAGAAAGTTCCTTCTATTCAAGTAAGGTATGGGCAAGCACAGAAACTTGTAACACAGCCCTGAATTCAGCACTAACCTGAAAACTGGACTATACTAGCTTAGAAAGGTGGGAAAACAAGTATATCTATACATTTTTCAGAAAATAAAGCAGATACAATAAAAAACACTTTAAATGCACAGAAATGGATATCACACTTGAATGTATAGCCTACAACAGTTAAACAGGTAATTTAAACACAAAAACGACTTTGTTAAAGTGCAGGCAGTCAAATAAGTACAATATGTAGCTGAAACATGCTTTTTAAATCTCAGAAACTCTAGAAAATTGGCATTTTAGGCGGAATTAGCTAAAGGTGGCAAGAAAATGCAGAAAATGATACTTAATGACTCCAAAGTCTCTTTTGTCTCTCTGCTGCATAGAACTCTGCAGAACACCAGGCAGGAGCTTGCTGAGCTGTATACTAGCACACAAACCTTGCAAATGTGGGTTTTATAGCAGGGAAATGAAAGAGGTAGAAATTAGCCCAAAATGGCCAATAAACTACTAATTTCTGGACTGAAACCACTCCTCCAGGGACAGGTAGGCTGCTCAAAGCTCCCTCTTTTACAGTGAACAGAGAAACTTCCTTCTATCCAAGTAAGGTATGGGCAAACACAGAAACTTGTAACACAGCCCTGAATTCAGCACTAACCAGAAAACTGGGCTATACTAGTTTAGAAAGGTGGGAAAACAAGTATTTTTTTTTTGTTTTTCTTTGTTTTTTTTTTTTTTTTTTTTTTTTAAATAAAGCAGATACAATTAAAAAAACACTTTAAATGCACAGAAATGGCTATCACACTTGAGTGTGTAGCCTACAACAGTTAAACAGGTAATTTAAACACAAAAACGACTTTGTTAAAGTGCAGGTAGTAAAATAAGTACAATATGTAGCTAAAACAAGCTTTTTAAATCACAGAAACTCTAGAACATCAGCATTTTAGGTGGAATTAGCCAAAGGCAGCAAGAAAATGCAGAAAAATTATACTTAATCACTCCAAAGTCTCTCTTTTGTCTCTCTGCTGCTGTAGAACTCTGCAGGGCACCAGGCAGGAGCTTGCTGAGCTGTATACTCAGTTTTTAATCACATAGTTAATGTTAATCACATAGTTTTCATATAACAGTAAGCACACAAGTTGGGGGCTGAGGCATATGTTCTGTCACTGCCACTTGTATGTTATCTTTATGCTTTCACAGGTTCCAGTAGTTGGAAGTCCATCATAACAGGACAACCTGATATCAGTAGGTCTCCTGTGTCTGAAAATGACTACAACATATAAATGGCATGATGAGATGACAAAGTGTTGCTTTCCTCACTCCTAACATTGGAGGGCTCCCACACATTCCCACATATGCAGTGACTTCTGAGGGGTAGGTAGATTTCTAGTGTCAATAGTGTTTGGATCTGGACATCGTATAACTGTGAGCCACAACAAACTACACACACACACACACACACACACACACACACACACACACACACACACACACACACACATACATACACACACACACACACACACACACACACACACACACATGAAAAAACTGAGCTATACTGCATAAAAATGCCACAAAGAATGACTGCCTATTAAATGATCATAAAGTCAGAAGCAAATCACTCCTGTCAAAAAAAAAATGATCCACTAACATATTTAATTAAAAACAGAATTGAAATAAAAATAAGCCAAAAATGGTAGAATTGTGTCTCTTATAGCAATCACTTAACCAGGCAGTGCTTCCAGGTCACCCCTGAAAAGAGAGACACACTTATGTTGAGTGAGCTTAATCGGTTAACAAATGAATAAAATAAAATTACATCCCATCACATTTAAATAAGAAACTTGTAAAATAAACAAATACATTTTAATAATGCAATCCATTACTTCCTTAAGAATATAACATTGCAATGAAAGAACACTAAATAAGTATTTTCCTTAAAATTTATGTGCAATTCATTCATCTAGATATACGAGTAAAATCTGACTCCTAAGCAATCCAATGAACAACCAACACCATACATGGAGTTTAGGCAACTAGGGAATGGAAGTAGCTTGCCAGGCCTATCTTCCACATGACAGACACACACAGACACACACACACACACACACACACACACACACACACACACACACACACACACACACACACACACACACACACACTTACTTTCTTACCAATGGACAACTAAGATTACAATCTGCCTATTATATCTCTAGGATGTAAGGGGAAACCAGAGTACTCAGAGAAATCCAACATGAACTCAGGAAAAGCAAGCCAAATTTACACAGAACACACCATAGCTAAGAATTAAAGGGTCTATATTTTAACATTGAAGTCTAAAAACTTAAAATGTTATAATATCGAACCCAGTAGAGCAAACGCTTGAAATAGCGAAGCTGCAGAACACCGAATAGTTTCCTAGGGAAAGTATTCGTGGGTCATTCTGCAGCTATTTCCTCAACTGTGGTGCGAAGGTTACGGACCGGGTTAAGGTAAGTGTGCGAATGAAGGTGAGTGTACAATTGGGCGTGGGTTAGGGTGCAGGTCAGGTAAATGTGCGATTGTGTGGACGTGAGGGTTAGGGTGGGGTAGGTGAGTTAGGGTTAGGGAGCGGGTAAGGTGAGTGGTTGGGTTAAGGTAAGTGGATAGCTAGTGGTGTATGTCTGGTTTAATGTAGGGTTTTGTGAAGTGTATGCGTGTGGATTATTTATTTTGGTGTGCTTGAGTTGTGTGTATGTTTGTTGGAACAGCAAATTCTTTCCCTGGGAAAAAATTCACTATTCTGACAGTTCGGTTTTCTGGTGTTTCGATTGAAAGGGTTCGATATTATAACATTCAATGTTTTTAGACTTTGATGTTATAATACAGACCCAGAATTAAACTGAAGAACCTCTTGCCGTGAGACAGTGATACTAGTTACTGTCATACTTCTCAACCATTCTGAATTTCTCAGTATTTACCGGTTTTGAGGGCAAAATAATGGGGTGCCATGAATTTCTGAGTGGCCCCTTCAATTCCCGTTTTTTTTTTTTTTTATTTAAGTTGAATTTGTTGCTGACATCATCACGTGCAAGGGTTCACGCGATAATGTCAGCTTCGTGAGGCAGACTGCCAGCCTGTCAGAAACTCGGCTGAGGGCTTGTAGAGTCTGCGTGTGTTTACCTTTTACTATGTGTGTTCATGTTGTGGATTTAGGCAGGGCAGCACAGCAGGCAGCAGCGACCAGCAAGCAAGGAGCTGTTACACAGTTACACTTAGTTTTAAGTTAACTTAATCTGCCAGTCAAGCCCAAGAACTTAAAGAAGCAAGTAGCAGAGTCCATTCCACCTAGCATCTTCACTCCCAGGATGCAAAATCTCAACCCAGACCCAAGATCAAGATGAGAAATTTTATCTCTGGCAGCTCAACCTCCTCTGGCTCCAGATGAAAGGGAAAAAAAAGGTGTATTGTTTGTAATGCGTTGCTCTTTCTGTTTTTTTTTTTGTTAGTAAATTTTATGTGGTAAATGTTCCACAGTTTAGAAATGTCAGCTTGGGTTTGTTTAACACCATTATTTGTGTTTTTTTTTTCATTCAGACTGCCATACTTCTGTACTGTCAAAAATATACAAGTTACTGAAACTGATCATTTCGTTTCCATAGTAAATTGCTCTAGCATCCCAGAACACGGCCTGGTAATCTGCTCCCTGGTTGCATTTCTATACTCCCCTGTGCTGCTATTCCATTATAGCGTAAAGTATTACAATATGCATGCACGCACCCACTGCAAGCAATATCCAAATATTTATAAGGCAAGATTCTAACCATCCATCCCTTTAATGTAGACAGCTTAACTTTCAAGTAACGGATAAAATGGTCAACTAAAACAATAACCGGAACAACAGGGGAAAATCCACCACAATGAAAACCAAGACAGGTGGATGCAGCAAGCTATACACAATGGAGGCAAACAAATAATTGGCTTAAAAATATTTATTAAACAGATAAACAAATATTTGCTTAATAAATATTTTTTAAGCCGATTCTTTATTTGCCTCTATTGTGTGTAGCAGCTGTAGCTTGCTGCATCCACGACCTGTTAAAGAAGTCAACTAAATAAAATGAATTAAACACTTAAAATGAACCATAGAAGCAAGTCTGAATTTTATTTTGTGTTAAAACATTCACATTTTAAGTTGCTAACAGAAGAAATACCTTTCTTGTATAATATTTACTATAAGCACCTCTCTGTTTAATAAATATTTTTAAGCCGATTCTTCTTTTGCCTCTAATGTAGTCTAAGCTTGCTGCATCCACCTGTTAAAGTAGTCAGCTAAATAAAATGAATTGAACACTTAAAACGACCCATGGAAGAGAGTCTGAATTTTATTGTGTTTTTAAAACATTCGCATTTTAAGTTGCTAGTAGGAGAAATACCTTTCTTCTGTAGTACACACTATAACCACCCCTCGTCCTTGTTTCAAAGTTGGATTTTCCCTGTGAACCATGAGTTCATGACCCTATCACATGTTCAGGTACTCCTCTTGGTGGATCAATCATGCTGGAAATTGTGGGTGGTCTTCTAAGGTCAGCAGCATTTCAGCTTCAGCTTATTTCTATTTTCTTAACTGGAGTATTGAATGGGTACATTATGTGGAGGTGGTAAGTGTTATTCGACTCACACAAATTGTTAACCATCATAGAACATAAATAGTGAACATAGCCAAAGGTCATAATAAATGAGAGCAAGTATAGGAATGATAGGAGATAAGTTTAGTTATGTAGACAAAGTGGGTGACTACAGGGTGAAAATGCTTTTAAGAAGAAGGGTAAGGAAAGGGTTTTGGGCATAAGTATAGTTTTGGAGATGATGGTGTGATGTGGATAGGGCTGGTAGGTAACCTGGGGATACACAGCTACAGATCTAGTTAGTTATCAGGTGTTCCTTGGGGTGTGTTTTGATTGTATGATAGGTATCTGTCTGTTTATGACTTGTATAAGTATACAGCTCAGTAAGCTCCTGCCTGGTGCCCTGCAGACTTCTGCAGCAGCAGAGAGACAAAAAAGAGACTTTGGAGTGATTAAGTATCATTTTTCTGCATTTTCTTGCTGCCTTTAGCTAATTCCACCTAAAACGCCAATTTTCTAGAGTTTCTGTGATTTAAAAAGCTTGTTTCAGCTACATATTGTACTTATTTTACTGCCTGCACTTTAACAAAGTTTTTTGTGTTTAAATTACCTGTTTAACTGTTGAAGGCCACACACTCAAGTGTGATAGCCATTTCTGTGCATTTAAAATGATTTTTGATTGTATCTGCTTTATTTTCTGAAAAAAAAAATACTTGTTTTCCTGCCTTTCTAAGCTAGTATAGTCCGGTTTTCAGGTTAGTGCTGAATTCAGTGCTGTGTTGCAAGTTTCTGTGTTTGCCCATACCTTACTTGGATAGAAGGAAGTTTCTCTGTTCACTGTGAAAGAGGGAGCTTTGAGCAGCCTATATGTCCCTGGAGGAGTGGCTTCAGCCCAGTAATTAGTAGTTTATTGGCCATTTTGGGCTAATTTCTATCTCTTTCATTTCCCTGCTATAAAACCCGCATTAGCGCAGTTTTGTGTGCCGGGCAGTGCCAGTTAGCTAGGATATAACTATTCCCGGCTCCACAAAGTCTCTTTAATTTTTCCTTTGGAACTAGACAAACTTTCAACTTAAGCACTCAAACCATTCACTTCTCAGCCCGGCACTTGCTCAAAACTCATAGAAAGCACTAATAAACCTTAGCACTAGACCTCCATATACCGTAAAGAAGGACAAGGCTCTGTATTCGACCTTACCAGCCAATCAGTAAAACAGTTTACTGTACCTATCCAGGCATGTCCAAAGGGCAGTTTCTGGAGTACTCTCCGGTCCAACTGGTGAATCTGGGAATTTTGAGGCAATGTTACAACTGCCTCATTTACACAGACAACCTTCTCCTCCTTCCACCAAACATACATGAGAGGGATGCAATTATACAGCCAAATTGGAGGCTAAGTTCTCTCAACCCAAGACTGGACCAGGCAGTCAAGAGGAGAAGAGAATTACTTGCATCACACCACCAATCTCACAGACCTATGAAACCAGCACCTGCAAAAAACACACATAAATACACAAAAACATACTCGGAGGCTCTAAATAAAAATCTGCAAAAGCAACAGAGACCTCCAAAGCAGACATCCAAGCAACCTCCACCCCCCCAACACAAACCACGAAACATACTTCACAAAACCAGTGTGCCATGCAATCACAGCCCTTAAGGCAAAATAACATACCCAACACACGAATAATAGTTGACTCTATAGTCAGGCACACTGATGTCCCCCTCACTAGCCTGAACAAGGAGAAGGTTACTGTTAGCTACCTGTCTGGTGCCAGAATCCACCACATAACACAAGCACTCAGGTCACTCCAGAACAAGTACAAATATGACTCTGTCATTGTCTATGTTGGTGTGAATGACCTGAGCCATACCTCCCTGGACTACATGAAAAGAGACATGGAGGAGCTCTCTGATCAAGTAGCCCAGGCCGGTATGACCCTGACCCTGAGTAGCATCCAGCCCTCACCAAGAATGATACCACGGTATAGAGAAAAAAAATTATCAATTTTAACAATTGGCTAAGCTTCTGTGTCATTCAAAGGGGATCCAGTGTTTGTCAGCCTGGAATGACATGCTCGACAAGCCACGCTGCTTCACTAGTGATGGCTTGCACCTGTCACTCTTAGGCTTTTGAATACTGGCCAAGGCTCTTGCCACCCCCATTGGCTACTCAGTGCCAGAAGTCTAAACCTCAAAATGCATGCACTCGAGGCACTCCTCAGTATGGAGAAAATCGATATATGTGCAGTAACAGAAACCTGGTTTAAGGCTCCAGAGAGCACCCCAGCACTACCAGGCTACAACTCATACCATACATTTCAGCCACAAAACCCGGACCGAAATACAAAAGGTGGGGGGTGTATCCATATTCATCAAGAATACCCACACATCCAGGTTAATGGCACAGCACGATGCTTCAGAGATCATCCACGTGCAACTAACAACAAATAAAACTGCCATTCAAATTATAGCTTGCTACAGATCATCCACCATGCCCAGGACCCCCACTCCACATTCCTGGAAACACTGGGAAACATAAAGGTCCTACCAAACACCCTGATATTGGGTGATTTCAATTACCCAAACATTAACTGGGAGAACTACTCAAGTACAAACTCCCTTGCCCAACATTTCCTAGAATTTATAAGCTCAAATGCCCTGGATCAACTGGTCAACACCCCCACCAGAGGTGACAACATATTGGACCTGGTCATCACCAACATGGGCAACTGGTGTTCCACACCAGACGTCAACCCCTCATTGGTTACATCTGACCATAAACTAATCACGCTAGATATCCACATTCCGCCGCCACCCCCAGTCAAAGAAACCACCGTAAAAAACTTTTCAAAAGCAAACTTCACATTACTTAAGACCAAGGAGGGAAGTTTCAAAGCCCCCATGCTAAAGGATAATGCTGTCCAAGCTGCAAAATCCTTTACTAATGCACTCTATGGGCACCTACAAGAATGCATGGATCGTGCTATCTCAAACAAAACCAAGACTCACTCGTTCAAGCAAAGGAAACCAGTCTGGTGGACCCCTGCCATAAACAAGCTATACAATAGATAGAAGGAGGAAACTAGTACAGAAAAGAGTAAAATCCCAAGAAGGGAAGACATCCCTGATCAGTATCAGCAAGAAACTACATTCCCTCATAAAATCATCCAAGGCTAGATTTGAAAGAAAAATTGCCATGGACTCCGAAGATAACCACAAGGCATTCTTTAGCTATGTCAAGAATCTAAGTGGAAATTCTCATATCTGCTCAGAGTTAGTGCAGAATGGCACAAAATACACTGAACCAACCGATATAGCCAACATCCTGCAGACAGGTTCACTGCAAAATTCACCCTACTCTCACCCCCCAAAATGGCCCATAACTATACCAGAAGAATGTAGTGCCCCTGAAATCACAGACACTCAGGTTAAAACAGCACTCTCCAAAGCCAAAAACACAGCATCAATGGGACCAGGCGGTGTCCCAGGCTGTGACATACATGAGCTCAAAGATGGACTAACCCCTCACCTAAACACACTGTTTAAACTCAGCCTCTCCACAGGCTATGTGCCCACAGAGTGGCGCACAGCAACCGTTATTCCACTCCACAAAGGTGGAGCCACAACAGACCCCGGAAACTATCGGCCTATAAGCCTGACTAGCTTGGTCTGCAAAGCTATGGAGCGCATCATCCTGCATCTCATTAGCAGAGACATTGGGAACATCCAAAAACTGGACCCTACCCAGTTCGGCTTTGTTAAGGGCAGATCAGGCCTCCTAAACCTGGTGGACTTTTTTTAGACAGTTACCAAGGCTATAGATGAGGGAAAGGTGGTCCACACAGCCTACCTATACCTCACAAAGGCCTTTGACACCATTTCCCACTCAGGTATAATAGACAAGCTCACCAGCCTGAACATAAACCCCTACATCACGAGATGGGTTGCCAACTGGCTCACAGACAGAACCCACATGGTAAGAGGTGCAGGAGCTAGGTCTGACTCTAAACCAGTTACAAGTGGCGTTCCCCAGGGCTCAGTCCTAGGACCCCTCCTGTTTGGCATATACTTCTCAGAGGTACAGGCATGCACAGGAGGACCAAGTTCACAGACGACTACAAACTAGGAGCTATAATTGACTCTCCGGCTGAAACAGACATCCTCCAAAAGAGTTTCACTGAGACAGATACCTGGTGTCAAAACCATGCCTTCAAGCTAAATGCCAAAAAGTGCATAGTCATCCCCTTTGGAAAAAACAAAGTACCCACAAACTATCGCATAGGTGGTAGCCCCCTAAATACGGGTTAATAAGGGATCTGGGGGCCCAAGTAGATAGTAACCTCTCCTTCGATAATCACATTTCCAAAGTGGTTAGAAAATCCTTCTATGTGGCCCACCTAATCACAAAAGGGTTAGCATCCAGATTGAAAGAGGTCAATGGGCCCCTCTGTGCATCACTCATCAGACCCATCATAGAGTACAATGCCCCATTTGGGATATACCTTACAAGACACCTGCAACAACTGGAAAGACCACAGAAGAATCTCACCAAGAGGATCACTGGCCTCAAGCAGATCCCCTATGCAGCCCAACTGAAGAAACTCCAGCTGTACTCGGTTGCATACCGCCTACTCAGAGATGATCTCTGCCTGACATACAAGGCCATGTCCAACCCAGAATTGATGGACATGCTCCACCTAAAGAAAACCATATCCCCTCGAGCCACACGCTCCAGGAATCCAAACCTCACCACAACAATAAATAGGACATGCTGGAGGAAAAGATTCCTGTCCCAGAGACTTCCCATACTCTGAAACAAGATTCCAATCTACATTAGGCAGAAGTCCTCACTAACCCTCTTCAAGAGAAACTTTGAGGAGTAGATGGGAAACAGAAGGTTTACCCCAGGGATCACTTCAATGGCTCTGCTGGACAGAGGATCAGGGAACTAATCTAAGGGGGCGGCGAAAGCCAACACATTCTGGCTAGGCTTATAAATGCCTTCAGGCAGATGATCTAGTACCTACCTATGAACCTATGAACCTATGAAGGTTGTTCCAGAGACTGGCTACAGAGTGGAAGAATAATGAGTCTCTAGCTGAGTTTTGGGATGTTTAATTTTAATTAGTACATTATCTTCTGAGTGGGGGGGGTCAGTTTGGGTGGTAATATTGAAGGATACCTATAAGAGCTGGGTATTTATCAGATGTAGATCTGTTAATTATGCTACTGACAAGTGAGATCTGGTTGAATTTCAGAAGATTAGGGAGCTCTATATAGTTTAGAAGAGTGAGAGGTTTGCAATGATGTATTTTTTGGTGCCGGTTTGCTGCAACTCTAGGTATTTTGTTATAACACTGCTCTAATCTAATTTGTTTAATGTGTCTTAGATTGTAAGTGTGTGAAGAAGGTGTAAAGTAAAATGGGAATGAGGTAGGATTTTGCTAGAGTTCCTCTTGTTCTGTCATTAAGAATGGTTTTGTCTGTATAGTTAGCCGAGCTTTTTTTTTTTTGGACAGTTTGGAAGTGGATCTCAAACTTCAGGTTATTATCTGTTGTTACTCCTAGATGTTTAGGATGTGTTACCCTGTTCTATTGCTGTAGTAACAGCAAGGCAATCTTTTTTTTTCTGAAGCAAAAAACGTAAAATATATTGAGCTGTTTTTCCTTTCGATTACAATTTATCAGCTGTGTACATTTTAATGATGTGCACATTCATTTCAGCTTGTTATGCTAAATGTACAAAACAACATTTTCAGTATATCTGGACATCACTGTCTAGTGCCTACCAGCAATGAAACTATTCTGAAACTTCATTAACAGTAAAAATCACTATGTTACAGCTTAAAATGGTATGGCATAATTTGGTTAGGAGAAAGATGCTGTGACATTTCATTACAGGTCTGCATTCCCACTGTCTACACTTTGGGGCCATATTTTGGTTGTCTGTTCTTCAGTTTGCATTTGAAAGTTGGTATCCCACAATTCCATTTGGGGTAGGTGGGGTTACATAATTATGTTTGCGAATTTTATGTTAATCAGCATACAGATTTGTACCTATTTTTCATGGGCCTTTGTACAGATTTTTGATGTTTCCAGGTTGAGAGGTACGGTCACTGTACAACTATGACACGTGTATATGCAATATAAGAGTTGGAACCATTGATTTATCAGTTTCAATAAAGGTCTGTCAGTAATAAAAATGTTACATGAACCTGTAATGTTCACAAACTGTGTGTTATAAATATGCTCTACAAGGATCCCTAGCAATCATCTTCTTCAACAAAAATGGTGATGTCTTTTTCAAATAACCTTCTCAAAGACCTACCCAACACCCACACAACAAAATATTGCCATTATCCCTAACACATGCCTCAACATGGCCTAATTTCAGAATTCTTCATTTTACAAAGCCTACTCAGCCTATTAAAAATACAAATAAAAATCTAAACAATGTAAAAAGATTGTACTAAATTATCCTCCAAGTCTTCACTCTGACTGCCATTTCTCAGCTGAGGCAAACACTTGTAGGAAGCTCAGAAATAAATGCCTGTCCTCCTACTAAGCACCCTGCCATAATGACTTCTAAACTACTGGTCATAATTTGTAATTACAATCACTTTAGGGTGAAGTAATGAGAACAGGAACGTTTCTCAAGACATGCAAAACAAAATTCTCTCTCTACTGCCTCATCAATGTGAATAGGTTCATTTTTACAGCTCTTCATTGTCATATGAAGGTGAGAGGAGAAACTTTACTTCTTTTTTGTTTATCCTTTGTTCACAAGGCTAGTTCATCCGGATGATAGACTCTTTTCATGGGAGACCCACGATGGTATTTATATAGTATAATGGCTAAAGGAAATTTGGCCTCAGCACCAAAGAAAATCCCCTACTCTTTGATAAATGTGGTAGATCTTTTACAGCTACCCAAGCTTTCTTTAACTTGTAGTCCAATTGCATGTACGTGCACAGAACAGTACCTTATTTTGTACAATTTGTATACAATTCATTCTGCTTGTTTTAACTATGATCAGTAAAATTACAAATATATGTGAGATGATTAACTACTTGAGGCCAGGTCATTACTGAAAAGGGTCACTGGTCCAGCCTAATTACCAGGTCAACAAATGTACAGTTAGATAAACAAATAAATAATAAATTCATAGAGCTAGCAAAGACAAGAGCATACAAACCTGTCCACCATGATGAGGTCATTTTTCCATGACAGGATAATGAAAGGCATACTGTGAAATCGCCCTTACCATCTAAATGTGTTTGCAGTTTCAGAGCAGAGAATTGTCAAAAGGGTCATGGAAGTCTGCCAATACTGCTTCCATGTGAACATGTATATCAGTTCTATAGCCACTGCACTGTGCCATTCAATTCCTGCATCTAAGAACATGAGTTGTGTGCATCTTCAACATAAAGTCAGGTACTTTCAAGGTAGGTACAGAACTCTGTCAGTGACATGTCTTGTTTTCTGTTATGTTTTTATTGTTATTTTTTTATCTTTTTCATGGAAGGATGCAAAGATACAGCCCAGGTTTAGAAAGTGTACAGTTTGGGGATACAAGGGTTGCATCTTAGCAGATTTTGGCTGCTTATCCTCAAATGACTTACCTGCAGTTTGCTCTGCCACAGTTCAGGCAGGGTGTAAAGCTCCCAGGATGATAATCTGCAGTTACGTAGCAAAAGTCATGTCTCTGTCCTGGACAAGGTTAGAGTCTTCTCTGCATAATGGTGGAGAAGCTACTTTAGGTGGAGGAATTTAAGTAATGAGGGATCTTGTCCATAAGTGAAGGTAAAGGAGGCTCAAGAGACTTACCAATATCTGCATGCAGTTGTAGAAGAAATACAGGAGCTGTACCAGGCTATTGTGGTAGCTGACAAACAGCCACTGGGTATAATTCTCAGTGTACTTGTCAATTTTTGTTTACAACCACTTCTAAAGTCAGCTACTTTGGATAGAGACTGAAAGGATATAAACATGGACATAGCGGGTCAAAATGATGTATTTGTGTAAGCTAGTTAGAGTTGCTTTCCATGAGAGAGTGAGGAGCTGAGCACCCCAAGAACATTGGAGAGTACTACTACAGCCCCTTCAAGCTAAGACAGAATCAGTGAACATGACTTGGTACCTCATGAGGTTTCCTCTTGGACATTGTCAACAGGAGGTATATCAAGTTGCAGTTCATTAAGAGGAGGTTATAGGATTGACATAGTGTACTGAGAAGGATTATAGGTCTTTCTTTGTGGAGCACCAAGGATCCCACATGGTGAGCTAGAGGTTATTGCAGGGGATACTCTGCTTAACTTGCTACCATGGTCATTGCCAAATGAACAAGTAATTTAGAAAAGGGATGGACTTTTAGAGCATCGCTTTCTGCCTTTGTCATCTTCCAGTGCAAAATGTCTCTCGGTCTGGCTTGACATCTACATCATTGTAGAGTTCATGTAGGAGATGATGATGAATGATCACAATCATACTCAAGATTCATGCTGATTGTTGATGTTGAGATGTTGGATGGCAGAAATCAATGACAACTCATAATTAACCAAAGAGTCGGAGTTATGGCATTTTAAACTGGGCCTACTCAGGAGATCTACATGGGTCTCTTTTACTAGCCTGCTGAAAACAGATTGATATTCCTGTGAGCACCCAATCCCCATTATTAGAATACATACAATGGGAAATAATTTGTTCTTTTATAGAAAGCTTACAGTTAATATTCAAAACGTAGGAATTAGTTTCACCACTAAACTGATACTTTTGATTATCCCTTCATGTCTCACTGCTTTCTGAGGAAATAAATAAAAAATATATATTTCTGTAATAAAGGGAAATTTGCTAAAATAAAGACATATCAGGACACTAAAGTAAAGGTTATTCTCAGCTGGAAAGTACAAGAAAATGTTGTGATAGTCACAAGAGCTGAATTGCTGGCATGTAAAGAAGTTCAGGATGAGGAGGACCTAATGGGAATATTAAGCAAGCAAATTAGTGTACAGTAATGGAAGCAGTTTTATATGAGGATTTTATGCAAACAAGTTGGAAATTAAGTACTCAAATAGTGGCCTAAATGGGGCTTGTAGATCAGAGTGTATATGTGCTGTGTGCTTTGTCTTTAAGAAGCATATCAAAGACATATAAATGTGAACACGTGCCATTCCTAGTGCCATTTTGAGAGCGCAGCCAGAGTGAGCATGCATTATCGTAGTAGTTAGTTTGTATATAAGTTACTTAAGTTAAAGTCAGTAAACCTCTATCGTGATGTGTTTGTATAAAATAAAGCTGCTAAAACAGAACCCACACAGACTCTTCTATTGTGTCCAAAGTAGGAGAGCAACAGGGCTCAAGGAAACTAAAGTTCACAGTTCCATCGTTTGAGGAATGGAACCCTGACTATAACATAAATGAAAGTTGTGTGCAATAGAAGCCAGGCAGGACAGAAAGAGTCAGTCCATACAGCACTCTCATCCTAGGGGAGGGTGACAATCCTCACTAATGCATCACTGGATCCAGCTGAGTATGGGAAATAGGCATGCAGTTTGTGGACCTGGAACATGCACCTGACACCAAGCTGCTTCAGCAATAGTCCTCTGATGGCAAACTATTCATTGAAGAGGACATGTACAGAAGCACACATAGCCTTCCACTTGAAGGGGAGGGAGCACTACAGGACCAAGGGGATGAGTGGTAGGGTTTACAATAAAACCCTCTAATGGCTCATAAATGGCATCCCCTCTTGGCTGTCTCTCACCCTGCGACAAGTTAATGTATGGCCAATTGAGCAAGAGGAAGGCTGATGATTGGCACGCAGCAGGAAAGAAACACAAACCCATAAAAAAAAGAAAACAGGAAGCTGAAAGTATCCATTTAAAACTCATTTTAAAGTAAAACATAATGTCATCTGTGAAGTATGAATCTAAAAATTAGTTCAGTTGTGCAGTGATTGATAATGCATAACAAAATTCACCTGATATAGAAATTGTCCAGTACCTTAAAGGTAAGCAAGTAAGCACTGTGACAAAAGAAGCATAAAAAATGAATAGAAAAATGGAACATTTACCAAAACAAAATGTATAATAATTTTCCATGTATGCAGACATTTTACTATCACCATCCCACCCATCCAAGTAATGAATGTTTGGCTGAAGACATTAGCTTCATATCATAAATAGGAATAATTAGTTTTTAAAAGGGAAGGCAAAGTAGTTCATAATCTATATCATAAATCACAACAAATGTAGACCAAAAGCATTTAATATGTGTAGTGTTGAGGGAAGAGGTTGAGAGAGTATGACAATTTTTCAGATACCTTGAGGATATTGAAATAATGGAACTGTGCAGCATATGAAAAGGACAGCTGTAAATAATAGGACACTGTTTCATAATACAATGTATGCATCTTGGGGTGTGAGTTGCAATAAGTCCTTAGTTCATTGATAGGGCAGTCAACGTATGATTCAGGGATCTTGGACTACACACAAATCTTATAATTTGAGTGCTGCTCTGGTGGTATAGAGGGACAAAGCCCTGACCACAGCCCAGCTGACCGAGATTTGATTAGCATTTCAGGCAACTGATGGAGTGGCAGGGAGAGATGTCCTGTGGGTGTCTCCAGAGATGATCTCTGGTGGAGGCTGGGAACATCACTAGCACAAGGCATGTCTAAAGGAAGAATAGGATAGGGACATGGTTGACCTACCACAGAGGTGGGGCAAAGCACCACTCATCCCAACTGCATGCCCACCCCAGACTGTGCTACAGGAATAGTGAGGAAGGAGGGAGTAACAGGGTAGGTAAAAATAAAAAATAATTTAGGCAGATGTTGACAGACAACTCCCCCCCCCCCCATGATACCCTTAAATTCTGCAGTGGCCCCAGCACTATCAGATGAGTCTTGGGAGGCAGGAGGTGGCTGGCAGACCTGATAATGGATGTGGGTCACAGGGTAGGTTGCCAAAGGATGACACGGAGGGGAGAAAAAGACCCCCCCCAAAAAAAAAATAATAATTTCTTGATTTATCAGACAAGTTACTAGGGGTAAAAATAGTGGCAGAATTCAAAAATGGGCTATTTCTCAAAGAAGTACCATATCAGATGCACAGTAACAAACTACTTCCAAGTCCTGTCTACATTACATATAGTAATGGCTGGTGGACAAGCACAGGCTTCCCAGAGTCCAGTGTCTAATCTGAATGATTCCTTACATAAGCGATCTTTAATTACCATTGCATTGATAGTAGTATACTACTCTAAAAATTGTAACATTGCATCTGTAGTACTATCCTAGTCTAAAAAACTGGTTTATCACACACTTGCTACATTAATGAAATCAATGCATGTTAAAATGTTCTAGTAGCAGACTGTACATGGTAACATACACTATTTTGTATTGCATTCTTAGGTAAGGTTGGCTAGCATCCTCATTCCTACTAGTTCCTAATAAGACATATGTTTAAGTAATGGTGCAAATAATCTGTAACATTACTACAAAGATACATTTGGAATAATGATAATTCATGGTTCATATTCATGTGTAAAAGGACTGCTACACTATAACCCTCATACATTTCTAATAAAAGGTACACTTTTGTCAACACTGGTACAAAATACTTAGTAAAGCAGTCATCCTGCATTATAGATTACAGGGTGGCAGACCCTCCCCCCCATTGCATGCTGTAATGCCTCTTTCATAATTACGTTTTTGCACTTACAGACCTTGCTAAATGATGCTCTGTACCTTTTATATTAATCATGCACATTCACTATTTTTTTGATTTCCATGCAATAGTTTCATGAACTGTCTGTACCAGTAGGTTATTTCAAATATTGCTTGCTTTCTGTATTGATATTTATTATTTAGTATTTACAAATGAAATTGGTGATTCATTTGATACACTTGAGTGACATAGCAATGTATCTATAATGTGCATGTAATCCTGGATCAGGACTGCCAGTCAAGACTGTAAGACACTGAAACCACACTGCAATTTACCACTTTTATGAGATATAACCTAGAAATGTAGAGGTTCATAGGTGTGTACTAGGTGAACGGCCCTGGAGCCTATATAAGCCTAGCCCAAGAAGATTCCCTGGCATCATGCTGCCCAAAATTAGTTCCCAGTGCCCCTGTCAAGCAAGGCCACTGAAGTGATCCCTGGGGTGAACTTCCTATTGTTCACCCACTCATCAAGATTTCTCTTAAAGAGGGCCAGTGAAGTGCTCTGCTTGACATGAATGGGAAGTTTGTTCCAGAGTATGGGAAGTCTCTGGTTAGGAACCTGTCCCTCCAGCATGTTCTGTTTGATAATTTTAGGCCTCAACATTTTTAATGGATATTTAGGCTTCTGTATATAGGTGTGGAAAAAAGGTCATTAATATCAATGAACTATTTATTCAAACAGGTTACCAGCAATGATTTTTCACTGAACATGAGCTTGATCAACTTTGGAGTCGTTTATATTGATTTAGGAGTTGGTCAGTGCAAAGCACTGCATGAGGGGTGTGTGGCAGCCTTACCTCCTTATGTAAATAAAAAAAAAGAGTTACTTGTTTTACCCATTTGATTGCTGGGTTATCCTAAAAGTCATTTTGTAGACCTAAACAGTAGATTGCTCTTTTCCCAGTACCAGTGAGCCAAGAAACAATGAACTTTTCAAAGTTCTTATACATAATATGAACCTTGAGATTTATGTCCAAAATAAATCACTATCTGAAGAAAATACTAAAAACGCTTATCATTTGGAATACATAGGGACTGTTTTATTCTACATCAAGATTTTAACCTGACATGAAGATTTTAACTTTTCCTACAATAAAAGGATTTTAACTGCCATTAAAACTAGAAGCTTTAATTTGATCTGTTAGACTGGTTAATCTGTTATCACAGTTCATCACAGTCACATAGCAGCTACTACATCTTCAGTGTGGATACTTTGTATATCAGACCAAAAAGATTGGATAGTTTAAAGCCATCATAAGACTGGATACTTTGGATCCATCATTTTGCTATGGTATAACTGCATTCACAGCGTGAATATCTTGTAAGTGCATTTAATTTAAGTACTGGAAATGTATGCAAGTTTTTTGCTATATATGTTGCACTTTTAAGTTTTATATCATTTAACCACACTACCTATTCTCCAAGGGAACTTTACTTCATTGGCCATTGTTGTACAGCTTTCATTTTGAATATTGTTAAAATAAATAACTATGGTTGTCAGCCAAAAAAAAAAAATGAGTGAAACCATCTCATATCACAGCCTTCCATGTTTTCCACAAGAACATACTTATCTGTCCTTGTCCAATCACCAGCACATACATCTGCTATGTAGAGCCCCACAAAATAACATGCATGCAATACCTGATGCTTAGAAATCAACATTTTGTATGTAAACATTAGACACCTACAAATCTCACTGCTTAATAATGGTACTTTCTTAGGGATAACAGACAAGATATTTGCTTGAAGATACATAAAAAATGTGACATTGGATGGCAAGGAAAAGCAATGATCACTAAAATGTAGTCTGAGCATGAGGTGCACTTCCTGGTCCATGACGTGCATTGTCATCTCAGACACAGTACCTCCATACTTTTCCAAATGTGTGCTCCAGCCACCAAAATTTATACAGCTCACAAGCAGCATTTTTCACAATAATGAATATAAAGAAGACAGCAACATCTAGGAACTATATATATATATGAAATGGACATGACAATAAAGAACAAGATAACAAAATTATAATCCATTGAGGCATAATTGACATATGTACTCACATTCTACTTTATACACACTAATGTATGAACAATTGTTTATCTGTGAAGTTACATACAAATTACATAAACACAAACACACAAAAAAGCACCCAACATCTCATTCCTCCATTGCTTAGGTTGACTGTCTCGGACTCCAGCCTGCTCTGCATTATGTAAACAGAGAGTATGATAAATCCTGAAGCCTGAAGCTTTCTCATCATGAACTACCGTGACACATCTAATAGATCAGGCTAGGGAGCAATACATGGTTATTGTGTAGTGTAATACCCCCCGAGATATGCAATAACAAACCTCACTTGCATCACAGCTAATCACACCTTCAGTGGGGTCAACACTATAAAACAAAACACAACCAAAATGTCTGTCAAAAACTTTTAGTAAACTAAACAGTAAAAAAACACTTTTCTGAACAAAGCCAATGTGCCAACTATTAAAAATAAAAATACGACCCCCCCTAATATGCATTCAAGATCAGTAAAACTGAAAACATTAAGATCAGTAAAACTGAAAACATTATTTTAAAAGTTTTTAATATGCACTATGGGCCAAAATCCATAATGTTCATGAAATTCAGCATGTTTTGCCAGTATCTGTGCAAAGCTGCTAATAAGCCTGTAATATGCAAATGTGCCTCAGTGAACTTAGAATATCTTGGAGCAAAACAAAATTGGCCTGCAGTATTGCTGCACTGTCTAGCAGTCACAGCCAAGCTGCAGTTCATGAAAAGTGTTTCATAAACAAGTGATGTGCAGTACCAAATCTATAGAAATTATACAAGCCCAGTGCAAGCTGCAAGACATTTAAAGGAATACATGTTTACAGCAATCCATCCAGTAGGTCCACAAACAGATAGGAGTGTCTCCATAAGTCACATACTCATAAAATACATTCACCAGTATATATGGAATCCAATGGAATCTGTAAAATTTGTAATAAAAATTAACAAAAGTGAAGGGCAATCACGGCCACTTCACCAGGGCTAACAGTAGCTAACAATTGGTGCAGGACATGTGTGGAGAAATAGGGTAATAAAAAAATCTGGTGTGGGGTACAAGAGGTTCATAGGTTCATAGGTTCATACTAGGCTATCTGCCCTAGGGCATTTATAAGCCTAGCCAGAGTATGTGTGGCTTTCACCACCCCTTAGGATGAGAATACTATACCCATTAGTTTGCTGTGCCTCTGTCCAGCAGTGATACAGAGATGATTCCCGGGGTAAACCTACGATCTCCCATCCACTCGTCAAGATTTCTCTCGAACAGAGTCAGTGAGGGGCTGACTCTGCCTCACATGGACTGGGATTCTGTTCCATAGTGTAGGGAGTCTCTGGGTCTGTTGTAATAGGAAAATTTGAATGACAGCCAGAGGGTCATGGGCATTTTTTTAATTTTTTTGGGTGGGAATAGGCCTCTTTTTCATATTTTTGGAGAGCAGAAAGAAGGAAAGGAAAAGACGGAAAGAGGATGAAAAAGGCAAAACAGCACATATACATATACAACAAATATCACAAGACTTGACAGACAAAGGTTGTAAATAAACATAAAGGAAGGGTAAGGTATACAGACAGTACACTGTACAACATAGGCAATGGAAATTTGACACACAGAGTAGGGATGCCTACCAGCGATAGTGAAATGCAGAAATACATATGTACCTATGCACTATGATGTTCTGACATGTTGCCCATTACCTGAATGTGTATGACTGATGGCAGGTTAATGGTGTATGGGAAGAAATATGGATAATAATAGGACACATTGGATATTGAATCCATTACCCAAATAGTGTGTCAGCAGTGCAAGTGTAAGCCATGCAACAGCATGGATGAGCAAATGTAGACAAGCAGAGGACAAAATACAACTTCCCACCATAAATATGAAAGGCAAACAACCAAGCACAGTGCTAAACAGCAGCACTGTAGCAAAGCAACAAAGCAGCTGCTCCTTACATAAATAGGTGTGCACAACCCAGATATAAATGGAATGGAATGCCTGTGTCACAGACATATGCCATGTCAGAGGCAACACAGAGGTGTATATGTATATGTGTGACCTTTATAGGCCTAACAGGAATATATCAGAAAACAAGGTCAATGCACATACACACACCAGTGACATGGAATAATAAATGTTAGAAAATTTACAATTAACACTATATAAGGAATGTAAGGTTGTGCACATAAAATACAACAAATTATTAAGGGTAATACATAACACACAAGTATAACAGGAACAATGATGTAATGCAAGCAATAGCCAGAAACTTTTGTGCATATATCCTGCATGTGTATAATGGCTAAAGGGTTGGCAGAAGGTGGCATTCTAACAATACAACAGTATGATAATGGATGATAATGCAAAGGAAGGTTAACATATACTATACATGTGTGCAAGATATATGCCAAACCTACAAAGGGTGAAAGGAGGTGGGCAATCTGGGCCAACAACAAAGAGAACATGCCAGCAAAACAAAGTAGGCAAACAATAAAGCAGGAAAAACACCATGTAAGGTGACACATTGCAAATACATATGTACACCACATAGGGTGGTATTGAGGTCCACCAAGCTGCATTGAAACAAATTGAAAATGTATGTCACATGGGCAGACTACATTGCTTACAGCACTAAATAAGGCCATGTGCAAATCATACACACACACACACACACACACACACACACACACACACAAAGTAATCTTCAATCATCAAACAGCAAGATGCATAGGTACACAAGCTAAGATTCAGTGTCACATACACATACATACATACTGTCATGCCAACGTACAACAAAATGTGGAAAAAAACATTTGTGGTGATATATATATATATATATATATATATATATATATATATATATATATATATATATATATATGTGTGTGTGTGTGTGTGTGTGTGTATGTATATATATATATATATATATATATATATATATATATATATATATATATATAAATAATCAGTGACCATGGGTTTGACTGAGCACAGGACAGTCCTATGAACAACAGTACAGCACATGAATATGGATTAAATGAGTGTTCACATTTCCAAGGTACAATGGGGTTTCTCTTTTGATCAGAATACATGCAGTGACATGTACGCAAATCAGTGCATATGTACATCAGTTGCTGAAATATGGGCATGTATGTGGATAAGTAATGCATGTGGAAATATAACAGAAACCAAAGAAGGCACAATGGAATGTTTCCATATAAAGCAGCAATTCCGCGGTGTATACACAAATGGTACAGTGACACTCTATTCATTAAGTGAAGGATCGATCCCCATATACAGCAGACACACTTAGATGATATAACATGGCACCATCATTGTCAGTACATGCCATACACAAAGCCAGTATGCCAGTGTAACAGCATGACACAACAGGTTATAGAAAGCACTGGGGCAAGGACATGTCCTGTTGATGAACAGACATGACATGGCAACCCACAAATCATACCCATCCCACTGTTTTACATGTGAACTTTGCAGAAAATTGTTGCAAGTCATTGTCAATCCCACACACATATAAAGTGGAACTCTTGCCTCAGCAGCAGCATATTAAGTGCAAAATTCATAATTGTGACATACAGGGCCACGGTGTATTGGGCATAACAACAATATATTGCACTGCATGAATAAGAGTACACACACACACACACACACACACACACAGATGTAAGGAAGTGCCACACTTCCCCATATGGAGCAATTTATGCATCAAGTTTAGCATCTCATGGACATCAGCATGATTACTACATATCTAATGTGGTAATGTATGTCATGCTTCAGGTGCACCAGTATGCAAAATATCACATGACATCTGCATTGTATGGTTGGATGTGCATCACATAAGCATGGCAGCAATATACTGTGCATGCACAAGTGTGCCTATACAGTACAATTGTTTATATGGCAAAAACCCTGGTGGCAGCAGTACACAACTGGATTACACAAACACTATTTACTGTCCTGAGGGCCCACTCTGATTGGGCTGAATATGATGAATAATCTTGCAGGCTATTACCTTGAATGAGTCTCACATGGCCTGCACCATGTCCTGGAAAAAAATCCACATTAGGTCCCTCATCTGTGTCTGAAAGACATCAGTTATCACCTCACTGATCTGGTCCTGAAAATCATCTGCCTGTGGTGGTGGTCAACATCTCCTCTGGGATGCAGCAACAATGATGGCACATGCAGATCCAGGTCCGCCCTCATCAGCATCATCATCTCCATCATGGTCATCATAGGTTCATAGGTGTATATTAGGCTAATGGCCCTGGAGCCTTTACAAGCCTAGCCCATAGAAGAGCCCTGGCATCTTGCCGCCCGATGTTAGTTCCCAGTGCCTCTATCAAATACAGCCACTGGAATGATCCCCAGGTTGAATTTTCTATTACCCATCCACTCATCAAGATTTCTCTTGAAGAGGGACAGCAAGGTGCTCTGCTTGACATGTATGGGAAGTCTGTTCCAGAGCATGGGCAGTCTCTGGATGAGGAACCTGCCCCTCCAGCTTGTTCTGTTGATTCTGGTAATGAGGTTGAGGTCTCTGGAGCATGTGTTGCAGAGGGATTTAGATTTCTTTAGATGTAGCATTTCTAACAGAGCTGGGTCAGACATGGCTTTGTAAGTCAAACAGAGTTTGCCTGTAAGTAAGCGATATGAGGCAGAGAATAGCTGGAATCGTTTGAGTCTCTCCATGTAGGACATGTGTTTAATGCCTAGGATCCTCTTCATGAGGTACTTCTGCGGCCTCTCCAGCTGTTGCAGATATCTAGTGAGGTACATGCCAAATGGGGCATTATACTCGATGATTGGTCTAATGACGGAAGAGTAGAGAGAGACAATGACCTCTTTCTTTCTGGATGCAAAACCCTTGGTAATGAGATATGCCACATACAAGAACTTTCTGACCATGGTGGCGATGTGGTGGTCAAAGTAGAGGTTGCTGTCAACCTGCATCTCCAGAGCTCTTATAACGCCTTCAGTGTTTATTGGGCTCCCATCAATGTGGTAATTAGTGGGAACTGAGTTTTTACCAAAGGGGATGACGACATTTTTTTTTACGTTAAGCTTAAGGCCATGGTTTCGGCATCAGTCTCAGTGAGGCCTTTCTGTAGGATGTCTGCATCACTTGGGGAGTTAATAATGGCTCTCAGCTTGCAGTCATCTATGATCTTGGTCAGCCAGAGTCCCTTTGTGTTGGCCTAGACTTCTGAAAAGTAGATGTCGAACAGGAGAGTACCCAGGACCGATCCCTGTGGGACTCCACTCATGACTGGTCTGGTCAGCAGTCTGACTTGGATTTTGCTACTTTCACACTGTGTGTTCTATCTGTGAGCCAGTTTTCAACCCAGCTAGTGATATAGGGGATGATGCCTAGTTTGGTGAGTTTATCAATAATTCCCGAGTGAGGAATGGTATCAAAGGCCTTGGCCAGATTGAGGTAGGCTGTATGCACTGCCTTACCTTCATCCTCAGCCCTGTAGACTGACTCAGAGAAGTCAACCAGGTTGAGCAGGCATGATCCCCCTTTCACAAAGCCAAACTGAGTGGGGTCTAGAGTTTGGAGATTTCCTATATCTTTGTTAATCAGGTCCATGATGATGTAGTCCATAGCTTTACATTTCAGACTAGACAGGCTAATGGGGCAATATTCATCACTGGAGTCTGTGTACTTGGGCAGTAGTCTAACATATTCTCATCTCCAGTATCTGATAGGACAGCAGCCATGGGTCCCACACTCTGTCAAAATGAAAAGCATTCCTGCAACTATATGAACATATAATATACCAACTGTGACACAATGTACAGTCAGAAAACATTCAGTATGACACAATGCAATAAGGGATGCCACTAGTTGAAACTACCACTATGTGCGATGTAAGGCATGGATCCAAACCATAACAATGAAAAACATGTGTCTATCACTCTGTACACTTCTGTACAAAGCATGGCTATCATGGAACACAAATTGACTTGGACATAAACAACGTGATAGACATTAAGTAGTATGCCTTCAACATGATCCCTGCATATGAGAAAAAAGGACATATCACCATACTTTACAAGTGTCATTAAAACCTTCTTTTCAGATTATATGGCCTATAAGGAGAATGTATAATGTGCATAATAAAAACAAGTGAAGCGATTGGGTGGGTAGTCATGTGCATGGCACATTACCAATGTCTTATTATCTATTTTTATGGATGGTATCTATACAGGCCCATGTCTGGACCACTATATCCATCACAGAATGTAAACAGGTTACTCCAGTGCATGGCATGGCATGCATTACACAGTTTATCTGTGGAAATCCTGTCATTACCTGACCAAGTAGTAACAAACCATCATTATGCATGACAAACATGTGCATAGCCAGCACATGTATATATCCTTACATATGACAACAAACATTCCATGACACTGTGGCATGCAACACTGAAATATATTCACATTACAAACTAAGTGCTACACTTTTAGGCCACTGTGAAATTGACAACCACTACTGCCATGTTTCCTGTGTTGTATATGTTCCTCACACATTTATGTTGAGGTGTAAATATGTGAATCACTTGCAACTGCAACCCATGTATCTCTGCAAGTAATGAGGCATGTTAGCATCCCTCAAATAACCTATTTGCATTATGATGTTATATAGTATAGCATCATAATACAGCATATGATGCTATAGTAAGATGCAAAAATCAGTGGAAAACATATAAACTATATGCAAATTAGATAAGCAATGCAACATGGCAGTTGGCTGACACAATGACATCAAATAGTTGGAATGCAACACAACATCTTAGAACAAATGAACAATCATAAACATAGTGATAGCATGTGACATATAAACCCTTAGGTTATGTCATACACACATTACTTTCTGTCAGCTAATGTCCTACATACATTTTTTAGCAATCCCTACATATGTAAATGTAAAATGCAACCAGTGTAATGCTGAGCAATGATTATGAAAGAGACAGATATAAATGAAGAACATGAGTGCCCATGTACACAATTCCTAAACAGGGGATAAGAGTGTGTTCCAAAGCATCACTAGTCTTATAGGCAGAAGTACTAGTTATGTTGAACTGACATAGTCGGCCAACAGCAGTCCAAATGATGAGCCACCCAACACCCATTCAGTATGTGAAGATGCAGGCTATACACAAAAAAACAGTCACTGAACACTAATACCTGCTGTGCAAACAGCAAAAGCCCAACTAGCATGTAAACATCACAAGTAAAAGTACTGTGGCAGTTAACACAGAACTGTTTGTCATCTAGATCGTGATGTACAATGAAGAACTTTACTCTCGGCAAACATGCCTTGATCCTAACTCAAATTTAAACTTTTTGAATGAAATATATACTGGTAAGCATGGGAAATTTATGACTATTGCAGTTGCCTTGCAGATGCATGCTGGTTAGTCTTGGATTAATACTAGCACGCATGGAACTACAAACCAAACCACTTCTCTAACAATGACTAGTTCTAGGTAAAATAATATGGAAATGTCTAAAGTATACCTCTCTCCTTCTGCTGCTCCTCCAACCTGTGCATCCATTCAATACAAAATGTGTAGTTTCTTGCCCTATCTTCATCACCAGCAAAAGGTACAAAACATATATGAATGGCAAAGACTAGGTACATATAAAATAACAGTGAAATACATTGAACAGGGCAAGTTCTCTACCTTATACATTAAATAACATAAATTCTGCAAATCCATTTATTCCTGTGCCACACAGAACATTTTTACACATTGGAAGACTACTGAGTACAGATTGGTGGACCTGAGATTCAAACGTGCAACTCTCAGCTATATAACTGCAGTTAAACAACTCAAAGGTATGACTTTGCAGGGAAGGAGTAAAAGCATGGATTGGGGCTTCCACATTACAAGATGGTTAAACTATAATCCAATGTCCCCTAGTTGCTGTGCATTTGAAAACCAAAACACACAAGCCTGATTGCATGTCAGCATACTGGTCACAGTAACAAAAACAACAAAAAAAATATGCCAGCTGTAACATATCATAGCTCTGAGTCTGGGACATTTTAATAGGACACATAGCTGCTCTTAACAGATAACTATAAAAGACTTCCTGTTCATAACATACATCAACATGTAGGTTACGTAGGAGGGCAGGAAATGCCTAAATAGAATTTATTGTTACATTCCAAATCATACCTCACAAATGTCCCTGATACTCATGGATGCCCCTGATTTAGGATCAAAGTGTGTATCAGTCCCTCTCACTCCATCCTAATAACCTAGGAGAAAGGTGGTGAATTGCACTTAATAAATAATGGCAAATGTACACAGTAGCTTAACTTTGGCAATTGTATAATATTTCACATTCCTGCATACTGCCACTGTCACACATTAATAGTAGCACCATAGAAAATGTGTCCCTGATTGTCGTTAATTATTCCTAAATTAGTCCCTGATTGTGTTTAGATGTATCCCTGACTGGTTGAGAGCTATGTTCCAAGTGTCCAGGTGAAGTATCCCTCTATGGTCAAAGCCTTACACATAAAGCTATATTAGCATAGTTGCCATTGCCAGAAAAATTACAGATAATGAAGAAATTCATAGTAATCCAACAAATAAATACTATTGATGTAAGCATGTACAATCCAAATGTAAACCAGAAGAAGCAGGTATCTATACAAGCATTTTCAAAATGTTTACACAGGCAGATAATAATGTAATGTAGGCTATCCCCACATAGGTTCATAGGTTGGTACTAGGCTATCAGCCCTAGGGCCTACACAAGCCTAGTCATAACAATTCCCTGGCTATTTCTTCCCATACTATTTAATTCCCTGGAACCCTGTCTAGCAGGGTGACTGACGTGATCCCCGGGGTGAATTTCCTTTCTCCCATCCAATTGTCAAGATTCTTTTTGAAGAGGGCCAAAGAGGCACTCTGCTTGACATGTATTGGCAGTCTAATCCAGAGTCTGGGGAGTCTCTGGGTCAGGAACCTATCCCTCCAGCATGTTTTGTTTATTGTGATGACAAGGTTTAGATCCCTGGAGCGTGTGGCTCTGAGGGATTGGGATTTCTTTAAATGCAGCATGTCCAACAGCTCTGGGTTTGACATGGCCTTGTATGTTAAGCAGAGATCGCCTCTGAGTAGACGATATGCAACAGAGTATAGCTGGAGTTTTTTAAGGCAGTCAGCGTAGGGCATCTGCTTTAGGCCTGTGATTCTTTTAGTGAGGTATTTCTGCAGCCTTTCCAGTTGTTGCAGATGTCTTGAGAGGTACGTACCAAATGGGGCATTGTATTCTATAATGAGTCTAATGAGGGATGAGTACAGTGGGACAATAACCTCCTTTTTTCTGGATGAAAAGCCCTTAGTGATGAGGTGTGCCACATAGAAGGATTTTCTGACTGTTGTGGCAATGTGGTTATCGAAGGTGAGACCACTGTCCACCTGTGTCCCTAAGTTTCTTATCACACTTTCAGTGTTTAATGTACTGCCACCTATGTGGTAATTCACGGGTACATGTCTTTTCCCAAAGGGGATAACTATACATTTCTTGGCATTGAGCATGAGCCCATGGCTCTGGCACCAAGCATCTGTTTCTGTCAGGCCCTTTTGTAGAGTATCCACATCATTTGGGGATTAAATAATGGCTCCCAGTTTGCAGTCATCTGCAAACTTTGTAAGACAGAGTCCCTTAGTGTTGGCCTGTACTTCAGAGAAGTAGATGCCAAACAAGAGCGGTTCCAGGACTGATCCCCGAGGTACTCCACTTGTTACTTGTCTGGAGCTGGATTTGGAGTCGGCTACTTTTACAGTGTGTTTTCTGTCAGTAAACCAGTTGGCAACCCATTGGGTGGCGTAGGGATTAATGCCCAGCTTAGTAAGTTTATTTATTATTCCAGACTGGGGGATGTTGTCAAAGGCCTTGGCAAGGTATAGATAGTCTGTGTAGACCACCTTACCCTTGTCCACAGATCTGGAGACTGATTTCATAGGTTCATAGGTTCATAGGTTAGTACTAAGCTAACTAACTGCTCATGCGAGCCATTTTAAGCCTAGCCAATTATCCCTTGTGAGACTCAAACCCTGCACCTTGCATTTGTAAGGCAAACGCCTTAACCATTAGGCCACCCTCCCAACCCCTGAAGAAGTCAGTCAGGTTCAGGAGACAAGATCGGGCCTTCATGAACCCAAAATGGGTGGGGTCCAGTGTTTGAAGGTTGCCAATGTCTTTGTTTATAAGTTTCATGAGAATACGCTCCATGGCCTTGCAGATCAGGCTCTTCAGACTGATGGGACAGAAGTTCCCAGTAACAAAGGTGGATCCCCCTTTGTGGAGTGGGATAACTGTAGCTGTGCACCACTCAGTGGGCATGACGCCTGAGGTGAAGCTATGATTAAACATGACACTTAGGTGAGGTGCAAGTTCATTTTGTAGTTCATGTAGTACACAGCCCGGGATGTCATCTGGTCCCATGGATGCTGTATTCTTAGCTTTGCAGAGTGCATTTTTTACCTGTGTGGCCATTATTACTGGAATTTGGCAATCTTCCGGTATTGAGATGGGCCATTTAGGGGGTTAGAGAGGGTTGAAGTTGGCACTGAATCTGTCTGCCAGGATATTGGCAATATCCTCGGGATCAGTATATTTAATGCCACTCTGTTGTAGCTCAGAGCAGATCTGAGCATTGCCATTTAGATTCTTGACATAGTTATAGAATGCCTTGTGGTTTTCTTTGGAATCTTTGGCAATTTTATTTTTGTAACTAGCTTTGGAGGATTTTATGAGGGATCGCAGCTTCTTACTGAGGCTGGTAAGGGAGTTTTTTGCATCTTGGGATTTTCCTCTTTTCTGCAACAGTTTCTTCCTTTTGTTGTAAATTTTGTTTATGGCAGGGGACCACCAGATTGGCTTCCTTTTTTGGAAGAGAGCATCTTGGTTCTATTTGGGATAGCACAATTCATGCATGAGTGGATGTGCTCGTACAGTACCTTAGTGTAGGATTCAGCAGTTGAACTTTCAGTTCCCGTCTGCACGGGTGTCATGAAGTTTGTCACTTCTGACTTGAGTACCATGAAGTTGGCTTTGGAGAAGTTTTTTATGAAGGTTTCCTTACTGGGGGGTGGGGGGTGGGATGTGGATGTTAAGGGTGATTAGCTTATGGTTAGACCTGACCAATGAGGGGTGACCATAGGTGTGGAGCATTGATTTCCCATATTGGTAATGACCAGGTCTAGGGTATTGGTGCCCCTGGTGGGACTATGGATTAGTTGATCCAGGGCATTGGAATTTATGAATTCCAAGAACTGTTGGGCAAAGGTGTTGGTACACGAGTAGTTTTCCCAGTTAATGGCAGGGTAGTTAAAATCACATGTATTTAAACCCACAGATATCCATGGTATATGCACACTGGCCTCTTACTTAACAAGTTGAGCTAATAGACAACACAATACCTTTCCTCATTACAAACTACTGTTGGGTGTGTGCATCCATACTCATTCGGATAACAGAGGAATATGCACACATCCGACACTTAAATAGTATGGGCCTTCATGCTCCACACAGAAGCAAGATGTGTAGCAGCCAGATAGCATTAAGTTTTACAACATACAACATCTGGTAGATATGCTGACCTGCAGTGGTCTTACACTAATGTGATAAAAAAACAGGTGTTTAACAATACTGTGCACTTTCGTTAGCAAAGTTGACTAATATAGGTCTGTATGAGTCAATATTCACTCATACAGAAGTACACTGCACAATGGTCCTGGGGTATTATGCATAATGGAGAAATGCATAGTCATCTGTGGCCTATAGGCATCAGTGAAACATGGCCATGCTGGATGTTCAAAATGATGTACTGTATAACCTGGAAAATGAACAGGTCTTATGTTCAATAGTATGTGCATTAAAAATCATATTAAAGAAATAATCACCATGCAAATTAAACCCGTACATAGCCCCTCTAAGTCACCTTACCTTAATGTTTAACCAGATGAGCTGAGTGATAGAACAGCTAAGTAATGACTCTAAAAGGACTATTTATGGCATATGGATCACAGCTATATGTGTGATTTCCATAGGAATGTACAGATTCACTGGGAATTATGACACTTACTGTACACATCCACTGGTTGTCTCCACATCTGAGCAACTCTCCAGTGAAGATCCTTAGCATCCCTCCACTGCAGGTCTTCATAACAGTGGCAAACTTGCACTACAGTCTGATAAATGCCAGTACGGCATTGGTACTTCCTTTCGATCACAGTGACATTTCATGGCTTTGCTTACATGTGATGCTTCACTCTGGCATAAACAGTTAGCATCTGGGTGGTCTCCTCCTCATTCCAGTCTGATGCCAAGACATACCAAAGCCTCCTCACAGTAGCCATGCTGATGATGATTTTCAGATTATCAAGCTTTCAAAAATTGTTCACTGAGGTTCCACTCAGTTCACAGGTAGCAATGGGCTGATCTGTAAACATATAAAACTCACATTTTAAAAGTGGTGCTTATAGGATGGTATCAGATCACTGAGGGTAACAGGCATGTGCTGCACATGTTCCCATTTAACAATACCTATTGGGTGTTTTTGAGAGCACTTTCCCATTACACCGAGCTATTAGTTAATGCACCAGATTTCAAAAACCTACGCGGATGTGCACAAATGGAATTCTAAAACCTTGAATTTTAATGCACCTCATTAATTATATATGGCTCAAAAGGGACTTAAAAGCTATATGCACATAGCTGATCTTACATTCAGAAATACCTGACTAACAGGTAGCTTCAAAGGTAATGTGGCACCTGCTGCCAGTGCTTTGGTGGGAGATATTTTTCCTCATTATAAAGCTATGGTATTCTTACTCCTTAGAAATGTATTTATACAGTCTCTGACTCTGCCCTAATGGAAATGCTGCACATCCACAAATCAAATGAGACAAAAGTCACTCACTCCAGGGATTTCAACCTAACCTGTGACATTAATAGAACTTGTATAAGCCACAGATATGTCTCTTAGAAACTGCCAGTTCTCTGGAATAAGCTCCCACTTCATGTGTAACCTTGACAACTGGATAGGAATCTGCAAATTCACCCCAGGGGTGGCACCTATGGCCTTCATGGACAGGGGCACTTGGTGCTGATCATAGTATTGCTCTGCAAACAATGACCATCTAACTATGGTTATCTATGGTACTCTGGGTTTATTACATGGCTAGACTTGTAAAGATCCTAGGGCCATTAGCCTAGTAACCTCCTATGAACCCATGAACCTATGAACCCACATGCTTATATTAATGTTTTTTTAGGAAAATTTGTCTGCAATACCAAATATATGTGACTTACAGGAGGTGTGCAGCATTGACCTGTATGCATACACTAACAAGCAGGCATTCCATATATGCACTTGTATAGATAAAGGTAAAGAGCTCCAGTAAATAGTACCTGTGGGCACCCTAACAAAACATCCATACATATTGCTGGTGACTCTGTGCATTCTGTTGTATACGTATGGAAACCCAGTGCATTCCAAAAGTATCCATTCATTACATGTTTATTGATTATGTTATGGATATTCATTAGTGCTTCTAATATATGTACTATAAGTAGTGCCACAATAAAAATAAATCTGTGTTTATGTCTAAATTACCATGTACAGTCTGTACTATGCTTATGGATAACAAGGCTTTCTAACAGTTTCCTTAAGTTGTACAATCACGATTGCACTGATACTTCTGATGAGTAATATACAATCACTATTGTACTGATACTTAATGATAAGAGTAATATAGTAGTAGTTGTTACTGGATTTCATCTTATATAGACAAAATGGGGATAGCATTGACTGCTCACTGTTGATTGCGTTGAAATGTAGCTATTCATGCACAACAGTTCATCTTATTATGATTGCCTGTTTTCCACAGGTTTTCTGCATAGGTTGAGTTGCATAGCATCTATTGACAGTGCATATCATTATTAGGATGAGTCTCATGAACTGTGTTTTTGTCTGACAGCCATCCAGCATTATTGGTTTACACATGTTATGATGGTTATGTTAATGTGCGAAGTAGATCCATATTGCGTGTGGCACAATGGTGTTTTGGTTGTCCATCTTCTGCAAGGGGTACAAATCCTGCATAAAATCTCTACAGATATCACAAATTTGGTGTTGTTTCATGTGTTATATATTCAGACATTGTTTTCATATCACATATGTTGTTTTATATGTCACAGTACTATACATGACAGGGACTATTTTATATAGTTTTGCAGTGTGCATGAAAGGAGAGAAGGTCAATTGACATATGCTGTCAACATAATCATGCCCATATGAATCTTACCATGTGCATGTAACTGTCTTTCAGATGGCAAACAGACCTAGGGCTGACAATTTCTCCAAAAGAGAATGACACCATAATTGATGCTCTGTACCAGCATGAATGTAGACTCCTTGGACAGGTGAGGAATATTGTTTGGATGAATGCAGTGTGAGCAGACCTTACAAACATGATCAGTGCTGTAGGAGGTCGCAATAAATCCCAGAAGGCCTGTCACCAATGGTGCTCTGACATTATCCTTCTTGCAGGCAACAGGATGCACAAGTACTTGAGGTTGAAGGATGCCACCGGTGGTGGCCCACCATTGACGTCTTCGGACAAGCTGACATATTTTCTGACATTCCTGCTTACAAGCAACTATGTATATCCGGTGGTGGAATTAAAGCAAGTGTGCCAAGCCACACTTGTATGTGATACTTTACAGAATATTGCTACATACAGAGGACCTCAGTACAGATTGTTGTTACATGCATACTCATGTACTTACTATTATTTTGTGATGCAGTAGTGGAACTGCCCAGTGCACAACAAATGTGTAATGGCATGTTATCCTACAACTGCAGTACATACATAGCACTTCCAACAACAAAAGTGTAATGTTGTATGTATTTACTTGCACAAGTCCATTCACTTCTGCACAGCAACAAGACATGACAGGTGAGTGTCTACATGTATTGTTACTGTGACTATTACCTGTTATTGTCTCTGCCTCCTGTCATGCCAGTGGTGTATAATGACATTTTGATGTTACCCTGCCATTCTAACCTACAGATACATCTTCTAGGAACATGAGCCATGCAGTTGACCTACTAACAGATGATGTATGGTTTCCCACCATGTTCATAGGCTGCAGCATTCTGTGGCACATCTGTTTTGTATGAAATCAATGTCACTGTTTTTCATACACAGGGACTTCTGGCCTACGTCAACCATATGTCACATGAGTATCACAATATCCCGTTACTCTGGTCTATATGTCATCATGCACCTCTGCCTGTATTCATGATTGTGTTGCATAGCCACATGTTGTGCTCTTTTTAGTTTCCCAGTACAGGATCCCATTATGATAGATGACACATTCACTACACAGGGAGGGTGTAATTGGTATGCTGTTTCCTCTGTTTCCTACATGTCAGTACTGTTACTCTTATTACTGTGTCCTTCACACTTAAACATGACCTCCTGGCAAATCCTTAGCATCTGTAACATTATAGTCATAGGGTTGTGCCATATGTCAGTACTGAGCTCCAGCATGTGATATATGTGTGTTCATCTGACTTGTGTCATCTGTCTCTTTTTTTAGCACATCCACTGCCTCCATCCTCCATTAGCCCATCCGCTGATACCAAGATGGGATGGGATGTGTCTCACTGGGTTAGCATGGCCCGTAGCACATATGACACAGATTTGGTAATACAATCTGACTCAGATGCTGACAAAAATGAGGATGAGTATGAAGCCTCAGATATGGAAGATAACATGTCCAACCATTCTGAAAATGTGGGGACATCAGATGTTGGACAGGATGATGCTTGTGCACCACTGTCCCATGTTAAGGCTGTGGGTGATGTTGACATTTCCCCACAACAGAGTGGTACTGCCCAGAGCATTACATATAAGGGTGCAGCTGATGCGCATGGGCACATTTCAGATGGTATCTGCCTACTTCTACAGGCAAATGACCATTCCTAGCAACATCATGGATCTGACATTTGTGCACTTTCCCATGCCATAAATCATGTTGCACACCGGCTGCGTGTGTTGCATGAAGGACAAGAGTGCACACATGGTGAGATCATGGTGGTGTTTGCTGCTCAGAATGACAGCATGTTATCTGGGGCATGGTCCATTGAAACCCTAGTTATGGCAGGGCTACTGAAGTGCCATGGTAAGAACCAAGTTTTGCATGCCCTGACTATGCTTAGCAGAGTGCCACATGGGAGAAGCAGTCTGTCTCTCAGTAGACCAACCCTTGCTCATCAGGCATTGATGTCTGCACTGCAATATGCATGCATATCTGCTATTTTCCAATCGAGTGTGAGCCCAGCAATCATGACCAGTGAATCCGCACCAAATCTACTACCCACAGTGTGTGTCCACATGCTGGTGTTGCCCCATTAGTCTCCTCTATAGAGCTACATGGGCTGAGTGTTTCTATACTTGAAGGGGTAGCCGGGCCATGGTGTGAGCCATCAATATGGGCACCCTAGACAGCATTAGAGTAACACTGATAGTTGATCCACTATGTCCTGTAGTGCCAGTCTGACCCCATGGCAATGATGAATGCTGTGGAAACCACTGACAATTCCATCTGTCTTTGGTTGTTGTGAAGTATGATGCCATGGTAGTCTGTAACTTTTACTGACTCAGCTGACTCCATTCAGTACTTGATGTTTTTCCCTACTTTACATTGCTATACATTACTAGTAATACTACAACGGTTCTGCAGTATGTCCTTACTTGCTTTCCTATTTGCATAATTTGCTAGTGGAGCGATAGTGATGGGGTTCACAAAAGTATGTCCCTTGTTGTCTACCATACACACATACTCCACCATGAGTCTGTATGCATATCTGTTTCACTTGTGGCCTGAGTTGATGGTCCCTCTCATCATTGCTTTGCAAATGTTCATACTGTTGTATGTTACAATTATGTTGCTATGTCTGATGATCAGTGTATACATCTACTGTGTAATTTCCATTAAATGCAATCTGTGCTGCTGTGGTGGGGCAACACCTGAACAGCAATGTTTAATCTGTGCACTTCTGTACATATGGCTTGTCATGACTCAAAGGTGTGTGTCAGACATGAACTTGTTGCCTGAGCCAGAACTTGTGGTCACATCCTCCATCACCCATACCTGCTTCTTCTACCCATTGTGGCCTCCTGCTTTGCCTCTGGTAGCTATGGAATGTCATCTTCAGACATATGGGATTCTTGTGTAGGTCACCCACACCTGCAGTGGGCAGACCACCATGTGTAGTTGTTAGCATATTATGTAGCATTGCACACACAGTAATCATCTGTGCTGCCTTTTCACATGCATATTGCAGTGCAGCTCCAGATATGTTCAGACATCTAAATGTGGCTTTGAGTATGCCAAAAACACACACACTCTATGGTGTTATTTTGTCATGCAACACACTCTATTGTAGGCTTCTTTTGCAGGTTGAATGGTTCTCTGTATGGGGTCATTAGCTATGGCTCTAGTGGATAGCCACAGTCAACTGTATTTTGGGGGATGGAACAGAACACATACTGTATGTTATCATCATGCATAATGTTGACAGGAGATATATTCAGCTTGCACCATAGCTGTGTTCCTGTACTTAGTCACTAGTAGTCCCTCAGGTATTTAATTGCATTGGAGCACAGCCCACAAACCACATTCCCTCCATATGGCAGCATCATGGATGCTAAAAGCGTGTGTCACCATGATATTTATTATCCTGCCATTTGCTGCACACACTATATATTTCTGCTTGATTTGATGGGGGGTTTTAATAGGGAGGTGGGTGCAGTCTATTGCGCTAAGAACATGGGGGAAGTTGGAGATGTTATAAAACTGGTGTATGATGTTTTGTGGTTTCATGGGTGTAGCTGGGCAGCATATATGTTCACCTACCTTGGTGCACATTGCTGCCAGGAATTGTTTGAAGATGTGACTGGCAGCTGTCTATGACACTTCTACAACATCTCCCATATGTTGTTGGAATGTCTAAGATGCCAGTACACCTAGGCTAAGACAGACTTTTGTTTCAAAAGGTATGGGGTTGCCTCGCAATGTATGCCCAGACATGTGGGGTGCACATGTTTGCACATATCCTGTACCAGCTGTCTAAGTGGTACCTGTCAATATTTTCTTGATCTGAGAGATGGCTTAGTTGTAGCCTGGATCTCTGTCTAGCTAGCTGCCTTCTAGGGTACAGAGCCATATCATCCTGTATGGCTTGCAGTACCATACCCTGCTGCACTTCATTCACTGCAAGTTGCATTTTTTTTTTTAGTATTGATATGGATTCCATAGGATTCCATGGGTGACAGCTTCCTTTCCTTGTGTCCCAGTATGACATTTGCCAAGGAATTTGGAAACAGAGTCACAAATCACTTTGTTGTATTTAAGCTGCACTGGGTATGAACATTGTGTTTTGGAATCTGACAGGCATGCACAGAGTCTGTAATCATCCTACACTGAATAAATAAGTACTCAGACTGATTCCATCATGTCTTCTGAAACTGCATTCACACCAGTATAAACAGTGCTTAGCAGTGTGGACACTCCCCCATGCATGGCCATGCTCAGCTTTTCTTAAACTAGCTTAAACATGTGCTGCGGGGCTAAACAGAGCTCAGTAGCATCGTACACATCCCCCTGCTTAACTGTGATTAGCAGAGCACAAACGGGTGTCACTGATCTCCAATCCGCTTAAACATAGCCTGACACACCCCATTTTGATGTCAGCTGTCTCTTCTACTACCTATATGATTCTAGCCCTACCAGGGGTAGTATCTGCGGACACAGTGGCCCTTTTTACTATTCGGTAACCACAGCTCATTTGCATACACCTAATTGAATATACCCTGGGTACTTCACTACTCCAAGGCCAGCCTCCTTAGCAACCACTGAAACCTGTCATTGTACACTCTGCATACAGGGTACTATCTTCTTCTTCTTCCGGCTTAGTTAGTTAGGGGTCGCCACAGTGGATCACCTGCCCGCTCATGATTGGCAGAGGAGTTTTACAGTGTTGAGTTGCCAGCCCGGCGCCCAACCTTCCACAGAAGGCACACACACACACACACACACACACACACACACACACACACACACACACACACACACAAACTCATGCCTTGGGCCAATTTAGAGTCTCCAATCTACCTATAGCATGTCTTTGGGATGTGGGAGGAAACAAGAGTACCCGGAGGAAACCCACGTGACCACACTATAATGCATTATCTTTGCAAATGTCTTATTTTACATTTTCAAACATTTTAATTATTTTTTCCCATAATGGCATGTTTGCAAGCTGCTGCATGCAGTGCAAATGTGATACATGTATTAAGAAAAAACAAATAATATTTTTATATGATTTGCATTACTTTTTGGACTCACTGGCCATATTTGTGGCCATTTGCATGTCTACAGTGCAATATCTACCCTTCTTTTTTGGGCTTTTACAGCCCCTGTTTAAAATTTACATTTAGGTACATGGTTTCTTTCCATAGGTTCATAGATTCATAGGTTCATAGATTAGTACTAGGCTAATTGCTCTTTCAAGCCATTTTAAGCCTAGCCAAGTATCCCTTGTGAGACTCAAACCCTGCACTTTGTGTTTGTAAGGCAAACACCTTAACCATTAGGCCACCCTCCCTACATCTCTGACACCGACACAGCACCTACACAGGAGCCTTTCTACTTAGTGGATCACAAATCACCCTCATTTGCATGGATTTCACCAGCTTAAGAGGTGATTTGCATTTCTGCCCCTCTGCTCTGTTTATTGGATCACAAAGCTGCCTGTTTCCATGTTGGGGCTCTGCCACTATGCCTACACAGAACATCACTCCGTCTAGGCTTTATTATATTCCCCTGTAAGTGTACACTAAGTGTACATGATCTGTATTCAAGAACATCCCTACCACAAATAAATCATCATTTCAGTGTCTGCAGACATGAAATACATACGCCAGCAGGAGAGCAATTCAGGAGGTGTGTGGCAGGTTCTGTGACACACCCCCTGCATTGTAAAAGTGCCATATGACACCTTGCAACCTGATAAAGCAGGAAATGTGTACAAAGGCACAAATAATGGGGGATAAAGCCCTGAAAAGGGACACATCTTACATATTGCCCTCACAAACCTAGAAAGTTGATAGAAAACAGGTCATGCATTAGCATGAATTTCCAAAGGATAGAAGTCTGAAAGCAAATGTATGCCAATATTTCCTGACAGCAGTCCATGTGGACAAAGGCACAAATAATGGGGGGACAAAACACTAAAAATAGGGACACCACTTAAATGTTGCCCTCACACACTTAGAAAGAAAACAGAATATGTATTACCATGAATATGTGAATGATAGAAGCCTGAAAGCAAAATGTATGCCATTATTTCCTGACTGTAGTCCTCAATGACTTGTCAGAACACCACAATACTCACTGTATAACATAATAATATAATAATAATATTATATATTTTTTCTAGGCTAAGGAATGTTTAAGTATAGCTAAGCGGGTGTGCGAGTTATGGCCCTCTGCTTACCATAGCTTAAACATCCCATAGGAGATAAATACAAATATAGAGTTGAAACTCCCAGGCTGGGATTGTGTAGTGGTTAGAGTCCCAGCTTACATGTAGGCAATCAAGGGTCAAGCACCATTACAGGCAAGTTATTTTTATATGGGAAAGCAGTGTTAAAATTATTTTTTTAAACTTAAATTATGTAGTAACTGTTTTTTGTCAACCAGGGTAGTGCAGCTGGTGTAAAACGTAAGTGTGAGTGCATATAACATGTGAACCCCTCCCCCCATGTAAACACAAGTGTCCCATATGGTATTGTCACACCCCTTGCCAATGTAAGGAAAGCACATAGAGTGATGTCATGTAAAGTAAATCATATACACTTAATAAATAAAGTCAGTATCCTAATATATTTAAAAAATTAAAAGTGAGCAATGGTTAACAATGTTCAGCTGTTCTTAGCAGGTGTAACCATTGTTAAAACATGAATGCTAAGCATCAGGTAGCTCAGCTAAGTGGATCTGTGCACAGTTAAACACTGCCCAACAACTTCCCCTTTAAGCAGTGCTAAAACCAGCTTAGCATATTTGTGCACTGCTTAGCAGAGCTTAACCTTTTCAAAATGGTCCAATGACAGCAAAGGGTGGGAATATTGTACTATTTAAATGGTGCAGGTGGGAATACAGCCATAGTCTGTTATAGTCCATCTGTGCAGATACAATGGGTGGCATAGGAGAGGGAGTGCCCTTTTGGGTGCAATGATGGAGCATCCAGGAGTCCAGGGTCATGGCTGGACTCCTAGTAAAAAACTATGAAGAGAGACTGCTGCAGGGGCTCCCAATACAAAGTGGAAGGCCTGGGACCATCTCGCATGTGACCTCACCAGTGCTACTGGCATCCTCCGGACTGGTGAGCAGGTACGGCACCACTATGCTGACCTTAAGCATTGGAAGAGGGTGCTCTTGGACCAGTGGATCCAAGATAGATGGGACCAGAATGCTCCAGTAGTGTGTAAGTATCACTATCAAATAGTTTGTAGCAAGTACTAGTCTGAGAATATGATAGACAGCTATGCATAATGTGTGCTTTTCTCCCCTACAGCTGCAGCAGAGAGGGCTATGAATGTTGAAGCCCATGGTGACAGACTGTTGAGGCTGTGCCAACAGGCTGGTGAGTGAAAATCTATTTTGCAGTATATTGTTCAAATAGCTAACTGAATAAATAAAAAAAGCTTGACTAACTAATATTGATGTACAATAAGACCCTTACAAAAAAAACTGTTGTGTTTATTCTGGTATGTTGCTGTAGACATATATAGAATGTATACAGGTTCTTCACAGCAAATATGGCTGTGACAGCATACATTAACTGAGGTTCATCTGTGAACAAGCTGACTGTAGATGGTGTAGCTGTAAAATGAGATATAAATTAAATGCAAACTATATACTGCACTAAGCTCTGAACCCTAAAGAGTAATATGTAAAGTATCAAAGTGTGTTCCATGCAGCATTGCCTTGTGTTAACCTTTGCTTTCCAGATTGTAGTAATCCAAAGGAGTAATGCACAGTACAATAACTATCTGTCATGCATGCATCACAGGATTACAAGTTTAGACTGTCTAACCAAGAGACTATTAGGCAGAAACCAGTGAAACAAGAAACAGCAGTTTCCAAGTAGCTCATTGTGATGAGATATAGCTTAGTTGTTAATTTGGCACACCCAGATATGGTTCAAATCCAGGAAGTGGTACTAAGATGTGTGCAAATCTGCACACAAGAAATCAGAAATAAATGTAAAAAAACAGCCAGGTTAACAGGTTTTTCTCCACAGGTTTTACAGGTAAGGAAATGTTGCCAGTAGCTGTATGAAGGGTATACTAATAAATTGTGTACAACTGTTCAATTGTCCCATCACATACCTGCAAATGACAGCAGGGTAGGTACATACAATATGCACTCTTCCTGAATAATACCTCTCAACTGTACAGATATTCACTGAATGTGCAGATATTTGGCTCAGATTTTTGGTCCATTTTACATAAAGTAGTGGTGTCATGGCAAATCAGTGGCAAATCATTATAGACTGAAGTTAAAAAATAATGATAGACATATAATTATCAGACATCATATCCTTCAGAAAAGCCTTGCAAATGCAAAACCTGTTATTTTACCAACTTTCTAAGTTTGTAAGAGCAATATCTAAAAATTGTTCATATTTATGTGCCTTTGTCCCACTCTTATGTATGGCTTTGTCCAGATGTCATGCTCTGAGAGGTTGAGAGGTATATTCCCGATACATAACCCTCAAGTGTCACACTGTCATGGCTAGTGGTCACTGCTGCAAATAATCCTGGATACAGATAGGAAACCAGTTATTGTATGCCAGTAGCACACTCACAAAATAGCAATGCAGGGTGCCCCTCTAGTGCCAGATATGTAACCCTGACATGTACAAGTCCCCTCTAGTCATGTATCCAGAGTTGTCACAATTTGCCTCATACTATTCCAGACTAAAAGTTTAATAGGTATGTTTGTACTACAGAAGCTATAGGCCATAGGTAGATGTAAAGTGAGTGCAGATCCATTGAGTATTGAGCAGTACTGTTGCGGAAAATAGAAGCATACACAGTTGTTAATGGACTTTTTGTCTCCCCCCACCCCACATCTGCATCAGTAATTATTACTCATATACTATGGGTAATGTTGGGACTTGTGTTACATTATTGTTAATATGTTTGATTGCTTGCATGTTAACATACCTTCTTCAAATACCATTGTTGGTGGCCTGTTGCCGTCAATGTTACTGGAATGCTGTTACAATGCACACTGTTGTTCCATTTATGCATGTGTTCTGTTTGCTATGCAACTGTTTTAAATTTGTTAAATGGGGTTAATTAGAACACCCACCCATGCTGTTATAATTAATCTTGAAATGTGTTGTTCATGACTAACCAACATATTTTGTAAAACCTCAACACTATAGAGCATTTGGGAAGGCAGATCCCAGCGGATCCACCTATCCCGCCTCATCTGGCCATGGCACTGGGCCCCAGCATGTCTGGGACTCAACACGGATCTCCCTTGTCTGCTGGTCCTGCACCACCTTCAGGTGGAACCGCCTCAGGGGATGGAGCCCATCTCCCCCCTGTGAGCAGGTGCAGACAGGACCCTGTCACCCACAGTCAGGTCTGGGGTTTGGTGTGCAGAACCCTTTGATCTGAGTTCGGAGAGCACCTGCACCAGATTGAGGGTCATCTGGTACACCTCGAGGAGCAGGCTGCCCCTCCTGTCCAGGCCCCAGCACAGCCACCTTTGGGGCCATGAAGGTGCAGTGGTGACTGCCCATGGGTGGGGATCTCAGTCCCACTGTAAGAATATGGGGGCCCATGGGCTTTGGATTCCCAACCACCCTCCCCGTCAAATATGTTTACCCCTCATGTGTCATATAACACCCCTGTCTGCTGTCTTGTCTGTCTTGTTTGTCTCCCTACCCAACCTACCTCCCCAGATGTACCCACAATCATTCCCCAACATCCCACTCTCACCTTAAAAAAAAGGGCATCTGTCCCAAAAAAAATACATCTCCCCATACACAGCTGCCCATTTTGCACACATGTCCACTGGACACATGTAATCTGGTCCAACTGGCTTGACAACACATTTCTGTTGTCCTCAACCCTCTCTCTGGGGTTTGAGTGTCCAAAATCACCTCCAAATTCTGTACAAATGCACAACTGTTGCTGTATAAGAAATGGACAGCTATGGACCTTCCCTACACCTGTACTGCAGATCCTTAGCTATCTTTCATATTGTTTTTCCCTCTGCATGCCCCTTTTTCACCACTTTCCTATCACCCCTTTTTCTTTTCTTTTAAAGGAATTAGCATGGGTGTAAGCAGCAGTAAGTGGGGGTAAGTGAGTTTGTGTGATGCTAAGTGAAGCCAACTCAGATTAAGCATCTATATGGTTAACCATGTGTCAGCATCGCTTAGCGTCGCGTGAACCCACACAAACCCACTTAAAACTGCTGTAATCACTCTGTCTCCATCAGCCACTGTTTTGCCTAGCAACAAAATAATCAGCCCTGCCAAGTCTTGAACCAAGGGCCCTGTACACCATTGTCAGAGCAATGTACCACTACACCATTTGAGCTGCATGGATTTCTGATGCTTTTTCAAACATATCATGCAGTAGAGTCATTCAACAGTACAGAAAAGATTCTGTAGAATCAGTCAGGTTTTGTATATATATATATATATATATATATATATATATATATATATATATATATATATATACACACATGTATATATGTATGGAGATGCATATATATATATATATATATATATATATATATATATATATATATATATATATATGCATCTCCATACATATATACATGTGTATATATATATATATATATATATATATATATATATATATATATATATATATATATACACACATGTATATATGTATGGAGATGCATATATCTATATATATATATATATATATATATATATATATATATATATATATATATATATATGGAAAATTATATACATAATATACAGAGAAAGATATACCTATAAAAATATATATATATATATATATATATATATATATATATATATATATATATATATGCATGGGTCTACTTTACATGGTCGACTTTTCAGAAAGTTGACTTTCATATGGCCGAAACCACATGATTGACTTTCAAAAAGCTGACCATGTAAAATAAACAGAAAACACACAACAAACACTTACCTTTCAAGTGTTAGCAGGGGGGAAAGCCCCCCCGGAAGCCCCCACAGGGGGCTCTGCCCCCCACACCCCCTGTAACTTAAATATACCAATGATGAGATCGCACTACAGTGCGGAAGAAGGAAATTTTCCCATTCTGCACTGTACAGAGATAGCGGTTCCCCATGGTCAGCTTTTTGAAAGTCGATCATATGGTCTCAGCCATATGAAAGTCAACTTTCTGAAAAGTCAGTCATGTGAAGGGAACCCATATGCATGTATGTGTGTGTGTGTGTGTGTGTGTGTGTGTGTGTGTTTATGCGTGTGTGTGTATATACATATATATATATATATATATATATATATATATATATATATATATATGGGATCTGGACACATGCTCGACTAGCATATGTCCAAATCACAAAACATCGAACACACATACACGAAAGCGCTTAACATAGAAAAGCACTTCTGTGTATGTGGGCCTGTTTCGGAGATCCGACTACAGTGTGGGTAAGGGAAAATTCCCTTTTCCCCACTGTAGTGCAATTTGCCTCCCTGCAGAAACGTAGATATTTTTTTTTTAACTACACATACACGGAAGCGCTTTTCGATGTTAAGTGCTTTCGTCTATGTGTGTTTGATGTTTTGTGATTTGGACACATGCTAGTCGAGCATGTGTCCTAGACCCATCTTCTTCTTTTGGCTGCTCCCGTCAGGGGTCGCCACAGCAGATCAACTGTTTCCATTTCTTCCTGTCCTCTGCATCTTGCTCTGTCACACCAACCACCTGCATGTCCTCTCTCACCACATCCATAAACCTTATCATAGGCCTTCCTCTTTTCCTGTTACCTGGCAGCTTCATCCTTAGCATCTTTTTCCCAATATACTCTGCATCCCTCCTCAGCACATGTCCAAACCAATGTAATCTTGCCTCTCTGGCTTTGTCTCCAAACCTTCCAACCTGGGCTGACCCTCTAATATACTTATTCCTAATCCTGTCCATCCTCGCCACACCCAGTGCAAATCTTAACATCTTCAACTCTGCCACATCAAGCTCTGACTCATGCCTTTTTGTCAATGCCACTGTCTCCAACCCATATAACATAGCTGGTCTCACTACCCTCTTGTAGACCTTCCCTTTCACTCTTAATGGTTCTCATCTGTCACAAATCACTCCTGACACTCTTCTCCACCCACTCCATCCTGCCTGTACTCTCTTCTTCACCTCTCTTCCACACTCACCATTACTCTGAACTGTTGATCCCAAGTATTTAAACTCATCCACCTTCGCCACCTCTACTCCCTGCATCCCCACCATTCCTCTATCCTCCCTCTCATTCACACACATATATTCTGTCTTAGTCCTGCCGACCTTCATTCCTCTTCTCTCTAGAGCATATCTCCACCTCTCCAGGGTCTCCTCCACCTGTTCCCTACTCTCACTACAGATCACAATGTCATCTGCAAACATCATAGTCCACTGGGCCTCCTGTCTGATCTCGTCTGTCAACCTCTCCATCACCATTACAAATAAGAAACGGCTCAGAGCTGATCCTTGATGTAATCCCACCTCCACCTTAAACGCATCTGTCACTCCCACTGCAGACCTCACCACTGTCACACTACCCTCGTACATATCCTGTAACACTCTTACATACTTCTCTGACACTCCCCACTTCCTCATACAATACCACAACTCCTCTCTAGGCACCCTGTCATATGCTTTCTCTAAATCCACAAAGACACAATGCAACTCCTTCTGACCTTCTCTGTACTTCTCCAACACTCTCAAAGCAAACATCGCATATGTAGTGCTCTTTCCTGGCATGAAACCATATTGCTGATCACTAATAATCACCTCCCTTCTTAACCTAGCTTCCACTACTCTTTCCCTTAACTTCATGCTGTGACTAATCAATTTAATCCCTCTGTAGTTACTACAGCTCTGCACATCACCCTTATTCTTAAAAATCTGTACCAAAACACTTTTTCTCCATTCCTCAGGCATCCTCTCACTTTCCAAGATTTCATTAAACAATCTAGTTAAAAACTCCACTGCTATTTCACCTAAACACCTCCATGCTTCCACAGGTATGTCATCTGGACCAACAGCCTTTCCATTCTTCATCCTCTTCATAGCTATCCTTACTTCCTCCTTGCTAATCCACTGCACTTCATGATTCACTGTCCGCACATCATCCATCCTTCTCTCCTTCTCATTCTCTTCATTCATCAGTCCCTCAAAGTACTCTTTCCATCTGCTCAACACACTCTCCTCACTTGTGAGGACATTTCCCTCATTATCCTTTATCACCCTTACCTGCTGCACATCTTTACTAGCTCGGTCCCTCTGTCTAGCCAATCGGTACAGGTCCTTTTCTCCCTCCTTAGTGTCCAACCTTTTATACAACTCGTCATATGCCTTATCCTTAGCATTCGCCACCTCTCTCTTTGCCATGCACCTCATCTCATTACACTCTTGTCTACTTTCTTCATCTCTCTGACAATCCCACTTCTTCTTCGCCAACCTCTTTCTCTGTATACTCTCCTGTACTTCTTCATTCCACCCCATATATATATATATATATATATATATATATATATATATATATGGATCTACCTGAGATGGTCGACAAGCCATTTGATCAACACTCATTTGGTCGACAGTTCACATTTGGTCGACAAGCAGTTTTATGTGGGGGGCTGTGCCCCACACCCCCCCCAACTATATATATCAACTCCAGGGTCGCACAACATTGGGGAGGGGGGCAAATCTGCCTGTCAACCAAATGAACTGTCGACCAAATGAGTATCGATCAAATGGCTTGTCGTCCATCTCAGGTAGACCCATATAGATATTTATATATATATATATATATATATATATATATATATATATATATGTATATATATATATATATATATATATATATATATATATATATATATATATGTACACATAACATGTAGTGGAATCATACCTCAGAACCATACCTCTCAAACTCTTAGTGCAAGAAATCTAGCCAAAGGTTGTCAAAATGGGGGGACAATGGGTCAAAACCAGGGACCTATTTTAAGTATTGCTCTTATAAATGTAGAAAGTTGCTAGAATAACAGGGTTTGTTTCAGCATACATGTTCTGAAGGATGTGAGGTCTGAAAATGAAATGTATGTCATCATTTACTGATAGAAATCCTCAGATCATCACAGTGATTTACCAGAGAAATAAAAATAAACCTGTGGAACAGACCAGAAATATGAGCAATAAACCTAGACATTCTGAAATAATCTGGCCAGTTGAGAGGTATGCTCAGAACCCTTTAGTGCAACAAATCTGGACCACGCCTGACAAAGTGGGGGGAGAAAGCCATGGAAATAGGGACATATCTAAAATACTGGAGTAGATAAGCTGACACAGTTGCTGCAGTAACACCCTCCTGTCTGTTCTAACATATATTGACTGAAATAGCACAGTACAACACTCAATTACTTCTCATTAGTTGATGACTTAAATCCTCACATCATCGCACTGATGTGTCTGAAATACACAACACTTATGGGGGCCAGTTAACAGTACATCCTACAACTATCTGGACATAACACCACATTAGGGAAACTACACTGAGCTGCTAAGCATGTCACCAAGCACCATCCAAACTACAGTCAGACTGACACAACACTAACCCAAATCCACTATGGGAATTACACATGAATTTGCAAATATATCAGACACTACAGGGATGTAACAGCACTGAAAAACAGACACCAGTGTGAAAGTGCATACCCACAACCAATTTCACCACAGTCACAGTGACATACTGGTAAGCCAAATGAACAGTAGAGTATAAGGACTGTGTGAACAAAAACATCATGTTTGCCACTCACACACTGCCCCTACATATACTGGCCATATTCACAGTGTAGTATGAGTGCTGATCATGGTACAGGACATGTCTCAGTCTGCCCCTACAAACATATACAGCTGATAGACCACCAGAAACTGGAGCAGCATGCACAGTCAGATAGAAAAGGAGCCATAACACTTACATCTACCCTCCTCCCTACGCAGGCCAAATAACATTTACACAATACACTGCTACACAATCCTGACCATCTGTCAACAATCGCCAGAAACAGACCTCTCAACTGTACAGAGTCCCACAGAATGTCCAGGCATTGTCCTCATATGTAAGGCCTCTTCCACATAACATGTCTGGCATTCTGATACATCACTGGGATTATTTCAGGAATGAAGGCACTAAATAATAATATACCATACCTGTCAACCTCTTATTGCATGACATCTGGACAAAGCCTGACAAACTTGGAGTACAGAGGCCCAAAATAGGGGCATATTTGAAATATTGCTGTTATAAACTGAGGAAGTTGCTGGTATAACAGGGTTTGTAGTGACATATCTTTTCTGAGGGATATGAAGTCAGAAACACAAATGAATGTTACTATTTACTGACTGCAATCCCCAGAGTATGCTACTGATTTTCCAAAGACAAAAAAAATGTCTGAGGAACACACCAAACATAAGAGTCCAAATTCTGGCCATTCTGCAGATAGCCCTACAGTTGAGAGTTCTGTCAACCATGTAACACTGCTAGACTTAAAATCACTCAGAATATCCATGTCCACACAAACCCTGTTAAACTAGGATTAATGCAACTGTATAACAGCAATACATACATTCTGTACCTATGTCTGAAGCATTCTCCCCCATTTTGTTGCGCTGTCTCCACAGTTTTTGTTGTAAGAGGTATTTCCAACTACCCTCTGTGATTCTGTTGTTCACACATCTCCATGAAGTCCTCCTCACAGGCAAGGAAAAGGGGCAATACCCACATGATGTAGTCAATTATAGGAGTGTGTTGCCATATGATTGGCTATAGGAATAACAACACATCTGTTCTGCATGCAGTTAGCAAGTGGGGACACCAATTGGTGCACAGGCCATCAGCTGCTCGTGAGCATTACCTACAAAAGGCAAGCTGCTGTGTATGCAAAACAGATGTATACCCTACATCTTGGAGAGAGACAGACAGACAAACAAACCAACAAACCAATAGAAATCAGAATCAAACCAACTATACTTGGAAAAAAAGGTATGTCAAACAAGTAAGCATGTAATGGAATGCAGTAGGGGTGTATGTAATAATGGGAAATAGGAAGTTCAACAAATATGTCTCAACAAGACTTGCTGTACTGATATATTGCTGATCAGAACCTATGGCCATAGCATCTGAGTCTGTCTACAGTGACATAGTTCACAGCTCAGGCCCCTGAGTCACCCTATGAAAGGATGGCTCACATATGACTACTACTGGAGTGTGTGTTGAACAATACTGACTGTGACACTGCTAGGCCAGCTACTGGAATGTCATAGATATCCATATGTTACTTTTGAATACAACTGTGATGTACATGGTATTTGCATAGTAAACTACTGTTGCAGACGTGTGTGTTGAACTGCATGTGATATACTGAGCTCATATCATTCAACTGTCCAGTGTTATGCACACTGACCATATGTGTGCCTTATATTTGTAGTTATTTACTCATAGAGTTGTGTTATGTCTGGCAAATCATTGGCAAATCTGTGAAGACCGAAATTACAATATTTCCTTCTTTTTCTTTTGGCTGTTCCCATTAGGGGTCGCCACAGTGGATCATCTGTTTCCACTTCTTCCTGTCCTCTGCATCTTGCTCTGTCACACCAACCGCATGTATGTCCTCTCTCACCACATCCAGAAACCTTATCTTAGGCCTTCCTTTTTTCCTCTTACCTGGCAGCTTCATCCTTACCATCCTTTTCCCAATATACTCAGCATCTGTCCAAACCAACGTAATCTCACCTCTCTGGCTTTGTCTCCACACCGTCCAACCTGGGCTGACCCTCTAATATACATATTCCTAATCCTATCCACCCTCATCACACACAGTGCAAATCTTAACATCTATAACTCTGCCACGTCCAGCTCTGACTCATGCCTTTTGGTCAATGCCACTGTCTCCAATCCATATAATAGCTGGTCTCACTACCCTCTTATAGACCTTCCCTTTCACTCTTAATGGCACTCGTCTGTCACAAATCACTCCTGACTCTCTTCTCCACCTTCTCCATCCTGCCTGTACTCTCTTCTTCACCTCTCTTCCACACTCACCATTAATCTGAACTGCTGATCCCAAGTATTTAAACTCATCCATCTGCACAAACTCTACTCCCTGCATCCCCACCATTCCTCTATCCTCCCTCTCATTCACACACATATATTCTGTCTTAGTCCTGCTGACCTTCATTTCTCTCCTCTCTAGAGCATATTTTCACCTCTCCAGGGTCTCCTCAACCTGTTCCCTACTCTCACTACAGATCAAAATCTCATCTGCAAACATCACAGTCAACTCCTGTCTGATTTTGTCTGTCAACCTGTCCATCACCACTGCAAATAAGAAAGGATTCAGAGCTGATCCCTGATGTAATCCCACCTCCACCTTAAACGCATCCGTCACTTCCACCGCAGACCTCACTGATGTCACACTACCCTTGTACATATCCTGTACCACTCTTGCATATTTCTCTGCCACTCCTGACTTCCTCACACAATACCACAACTCCTCTCTAGGCACATTGTCATATACTTTCTCTAAGTCCACAAAGGCACAATGCAACTCCTTCTGACCTTCTCTGTACTTCTCCATCAACACTCTCAGAGCAAACATTGTATCTGTAGTGCTCTTTCCTGGCATGAAACCATATTGCTGATCACTAATAATCACCTCCCTTCTTAACCTAGCTTCCATTACTCTTTCCCATAACTTCATGCTGTGACTTATCAGTGTTATCCCTCTGTAGTTACTACAGCTCTGCACATCACCCTTATTCTTAAAATCAGTACCCAAACACTTTTTCTCAACTCCTCATGCATCCTCTCACTTTCCAAGATTTCATTAAACAATCTGGTTAAAAACTCCACAGCTATTTTTCCTAAACACCTCCATGCTTCCACAGGTATGTCATCTGGATCAACAGCCTTTCCATTCCTTATCTTCTTCATATCTATCCTTACTTCATCCTTGCTAATCTGTTGCACTTCCTGATTCACCATACTCACATCATCCAACCTTCTCTCTCTCTCATTCTCTTCATTCACCAGCTTCTCAAAGTACTCTTTCCATCTGCAGTAGAAACATGTAATAATCCACTGTGAAACTTTGTTCAGTCTTGAGTATAATTTTGACTTTTTGGACTGTTTGGCCTTATTGTGGTATTATAGTGAACCAAAGGTGTTGGATCACTTATTGGATCTCCATGGCATGCTGGTATTTTTAGTACTTTTTATACCATTACTCTTTCCATCTGCTCAACATACTCTCCTCGCTTGTGAATATGTTTCCTTCATTATCCTTTATCACCCTTATCTGCTGAACTTCTTTCCTAGCTCAGTCCCTCTGTCTAGCAAATTGGTACAGGTCTTTTTCTACATCCTTGGTGTCCAACCTTTTATACAACTCTTCATATGCTTCATCCTTAGCCTTCGCCACCTCTCTATTTGTCATGCACCTCATCTCCTTATACTCCTGTCTACTTTCTTCATCTCTCTGACAATCCCACTTCTTCTTCACCAACTTCTTTCTCTGTATACTCTTCTGTACCTCCTCGTCCCACCACCAGATCTCCTTGTCCTCATTCCTCTGTCCAGATGTCACACCAAGCACCTTTCTAGCGGTCTCCCTTAATAGCTCTGCTGTAGTTACACAGATATTTGGTAACTCTTCACTGCCACACAGTGCCTGTCTTAACTCTTCCCTGAACTCAACATCACAATCACCCTTTTTCAGTTTCCACCATTTGATCCTTGGTGCTGCCCTCACAATCCTTTCATTCCATCTTCCTTGGGGATACAAGAAAATAAATCAACCACATCTATGGTCACAAATATTGCATTCATCCCCCATAAATCTGGGGTAAGCCTCCCTAAAAACTCCCAGGAATTAATAACAATGTGGGATACCCTTTTATATATAGGTTTTAACCATGTATCAATGACTTTACCAAAGGGGAAAGTTTTAGATCTATTCCCAGATATTATGGGCTGAAAGAGAGGATCCTTTATATTTTTGTGTACCTTAGGGATTCCAACAATGGTCCCCAATATTGGATATTTGACTTTTAAAAAATTGTACATATCAATTCTTCCATCAAGTAAAAATTCTTCTAGATACAAATCTATCTTATGTTGTCCAATATTAACTTTGTTTAACAATGACACCTCATAATTCCCAGAATTCAATAATATACTGTTCATTTTATTTATATACTCAAAGGTGTCATAAAATACCACACCTCCCCCTTTATCCGGTTTCATAGTCCGACTATTATTCTTCCCCTGTATTTATTTCAATGCTTGAAACTCATTTTTGTTTAAATTATGTCCCATGTTTTTATTTTTACATTTATTCCAACCTTTGTACATCTCTTCCAACCTTTGTACATCTTTTCTATAACTACTTTTTCAAAGGTTCCTAAAGTGGCATTCATAGGGGGAACATATGTGCTTCTCTTTTTGAAAGCTTTTTCTTTCATATCATTTTTGCTTCCACCAAATTGTATAGCTAAATATAATTTCCGTATGTATAATTTGAATTCTAAAACATAATCTGTTCCATCAAATCTCTCACTGGGAACAAATGTGGAAAATAGTGAGAAGTGTTCCTCCTTAACTTCCAAGGTTGTATAATTGTATATACTGAAATCATCCTGACTATAGTGTACCTCATTATGTTTCTTAATAATTCATTTTTCCTCCAATTCTTTCTCCCTTTGAATTTCCATTCCTCCTGTCCCATGGAATTGTTCCAATTCCTGTGAATCCAGGGCCTTTGTTTGTCCATCCCTTTCCATTCTTGCTTCTTCCCTAAAAAATTCCTGTTATTATTTTTCCATTTCCCTTTCTTTCCATTGACATACTTCTCCTGCATCTCCCCATTATGAGTATCACCACTAATGTACTGTTCCCTTACTTCATTTTGTATACCCCATTTATAAGCCTGTTTGTTTTCATATTGTTCTAAATCTCTTTTTATTTTCCTACATTTTCTATCAAACTGTTTTCTATTATTCTTTTCTGCCCACTCAAATTGCGTATTATAAAAACCTTCGTATTCATTGTATAACAAATCTTTCATTATTACTTCATTCAGCTGTTCAATTTCATGCATATATGTACATAATTTTTTTGTCATTGCAACTTATAATAAATTTCATAAAACTGAAACCAAAATTATTAAAAAGATCAGTGTATTCTAAAATATTGCCCATCGGTACAATTTTTAAATCTAAACATCTCTTTAAATACATGTTATCTAATTGTATGCTTTTTTCAATTCCCAGCTTTTTCCCAAATTCATATATCAAGTCTTTTAAAGTCTTGTCATTCTCGTCCATTGACTTCCCATTATTTCTGTCCGTTCTAAAATCATTGTTGCCATTAAAGTCCAAATTGCATCTAAAAAATCTTTCAACTCATATTTCCTATCCTTGCCTTTCCCATCATGAAAATTGTCAATAGGGGCTTTACTAGTACTTGCATTTGTAGAATGTCCCATCATAGAATAAGTTTTTTTCGGTACTACCCATTTCGGTTTGACTCCTGATATATTAAAATCGACCTCCGATCCATTATTGTCCATTCACAGCCTTTCTCTTATGCTGCCAACCCCTTCATTTTCACCTTCTAAGGATCCATAAGTGGCTCTGATTTCAAGTACGCCACCATTGCCTTGTCCATTGGGTACGGAATCCTCAGGCCTACTTCCCCTTAGCGTACGCAATGACATCACCGGTCCCGTACCTTTATTGCATCCTGCTGGCTGGCTTATTAGTTCAATAAGCCATGTAAGCTCCCCTTTGATAATCGCCATCTCCGATTGCATTTTGTGTATTTCATCTCTCCTCCCAGGATGACTTTTGTGTGTTACAGCAATATTAAGAAAGTGTTACTAATTTTGGCCCATTGCCTTCCATGTATCTGTGGCATCCTTCAGATGTCCTGCTATAACAGGTTGCGAGGAATGACTGAGCAGCAAGAGTGTAAATACAGTGTGCCATACTGACATAGAATAGAAATGTATATCAGGTATTACCTGGCAACATCTATGTATGAGTAGGTGTACCTGGCAACCTCATAACAACAGACATGGGATGCAAAACGTTAGGTAAATAAGCTGTACATGTTGTACACATGTGTAATCTTAGTTTCTGTGCATCCAACAGAGTTAGGTTTCTACAGCTACTGGCTGTTGCATTGCCCAAACACAGACATAGGTACTAGAATATGCATAATTATCAGGTTGAAATTGGAGAGGTGTCCAACTGTATTATGACCTTGTGTCCATGCCTACTACAAACTCCTATATGACCACCTGCATAGCTGTATGGGCTCAGCAATACCTTACTTGCAATACCTGCCTTCACCAAGGTAGAGTAATCCCCTTTGCTGGAAAGCAGCAATACACAAACCGCATAATCAGTCACTATATTGGCTGTACAGGGCAAAGTAGGAGCAGGCAGCAACTTGGCAGCAAGTCAACTTTTGTCTGATAAGGTCACAGGTGGATTACTGTAAGGCTAACTCTGAGTACAAATTGGACACATCCACCAAGGGCAATCACAAGGCCATCTTCACATATGTCTGCAATCTCAGAGGCAACCACCCAACCCACCCTGTAATGGTGGTCAATCACACCACATACATACACACCATAGCTATAGCCAACCTGTTGCAGACAGGTTTAGGACAAACATCACCCCCCCTGGCTCATCATCAGTATAGGTGGATATGCACAGCACCCACACCCCTCCCCTCATCATCAGGGAGCAGGTGCATACTGCCTAATCAAAGTCAACAAAAACGAGTCTACATGGGACATGATAACATTCCTGTCAGCATCCTACATGAACTCAGGCATATGCTTCCAGCTCCATTACACACTGTATGCAAGCAAAGCGTGAGCACAATTGACATCCCATATGCAAGGAAGATGGCTGCTATCATCCCTCTACACCAACGTGAATGATGAATGCTGGCCTATGCAGTGTATTGGCCCTCATTGGGGGGAACATGACACATCAGGACCAGGAGTGCAATGCAGGTTCATACTGTGCTAATAGATGACAGAGGTATGATGTGGTTGTAAGTGGTGGCTAATGATAGGCAATGTTGATGTGCTGGCTCTGTAAATAACTTTGGGCAATATCTGAGGTCCTGTGATGTGTTTTCTTGCTTATGTCTTCCAGGTGACATGCAGCGGCAGCCAACATATACTGCACCCAAAAATGCAGTCATCACCCATGCCATAATCCAGCACCATGGGATGATGGCCGACCATAGCCAACAAAATCTGCAGGAGCGGACTGCCCTGTGGTATGACCTCATCCACAGAGTTAACACCTTGGGCCACCATGGCCGTGCATACGATCAGGTCAGGCACTGGGCAATAGACGTGATACATCACACCCGTGACCAGGGACCGTACTGCTACAGGTGGGGGTCCAGCCACACAGGCTCCTCTTACAGCAACAGAGGAGGTCCTTGCCAACCTTGGGGCAGCCCCCACACAACAACCAACACCAGAAACACAAGTCGTGGAGGTGGGTGGCACTCAGACAACAGGTGAGGAGCGTCCAGGTAAGGCCACAGTGCACATCAATTTAATCATGTAGCAGTCATAATGTCTTCTGTAGAGTATCTACATGCATATGTCAGTTCAAACTGCATTTGTGGGTGGGGTTTAGTAATGCATGCAAGTGCACATCTATGATGAAGGACAGTAAATTGTATACTGTCAAAGCTTGTACCGTACATGTGCAGAAAAGTAGCATTCATCTTGTACCAATGCCAAATGTGAGTCTGCTGACAATACCTCTCCCCCACAACTACATAGATACCTTTAGTCTGGATGTGGAACAACAGCCTGAAGCCAGTGAGCATGGGATTTTATTGTTGTGGCTCACCAGTATCCTAGGCATGTTAAGGTCATGCATTTGACCATGTACACAACTGTTACTCTCAGCCATAATGTGATATCTGCATGTTCAGTTGTGGTGGGGTTAACTGCATTGCATCACAGTAGTCATCATAGGGGCCTACTCACAGGAGATGTCAATATATCTGTAGCATACCTCACAACCTGTCATTGCAAGAAATCTGGACAAAGACTGACAAAAAATGGGGACAAAGGCCCAAAACTAGGAACATATTTTATAAATTAGTGTTATACACTGCATATGAATGGTGTACACACACCTGTTAGAATGCCAGGTATTTGTGATATACAAAAATGAGAGCAAAATACACCATTTCGGAACCCTTCCAACCTTTCATATGACCTATAACCTGTACAATTCAATTGTAAAATAAACAAATCTGTTAGGGGAGAAATTATGACACATGAGAAACATACAAGAAGCTAGATGCATATGTGTGCACAGGCTGAGACACATGAGAAACATACAAGAAGCTAGATGCATATGTGTGCACAGGCTGAAGCTAATACTGTGTTGAAATAGCTTTTGATATAATTACAGCATTACATCTTCTTGGGTACACGCCTGCCATGAATTTTCAGAGACTCTTTGATTAACAGCAAATAACAGTCAGCTGTCCTACCAGGATTATCCTAACATTTACTCAGTTAACTACTACAGCAACAGCCATAGTTCCCATACAGCCTACGAAGCAGCAAAGGAATCTCATTTGTGAAAGGTATCAGCCCAGAGAAGGGTACACACACATTTCCACAGCATTGCATGCATGAAGCACAGTATAGACAGTCATCAAATGGTGGTGAAAATACGGGGCAACAGTGAAATTGCAAAGATCTAGATATCCCTCCAAATGTGTGGAAAAGACAAGACCCAAACTGGTCAGGAAGGCTGCCAGGAGGCCTACAGCAACACTAAAGGAGTTTCATAAATCTCTGGCAAGTACTGGTTGTGTACTACATGTGGCAACAATCTCCCATATTCTCCACATGTCTGGCCTGTGGGGTAGGGATGGAAGATGGAAGCCTTTTCTCACACAGAACAATATCCAGGTCTGGCACATTTCTCAAGAAAAATACATCAGGTCTCCAAAAAGCATGTGGGGAAATGTGTTATGGTGTAATGAGACCAAGGTTGCACTTTTTGGTCACAATACCAAAGGTTTTTTTCAGCACAATAACAAGACTGTGCATCACCGAAAGAACATCGTCCCCACGGTGAAGCATGGCGATGGCAGTGTCTTACTTTGGGTTTGCTGTTCATAAGCTGGAAGTGGGCCTCTAGCTAAGGTGGAGGGGATTAGGAACAGTTCCAAATACCAGTCCCTTTTGGCCCAAAACCTTCTTGTGTCTGATAGAAGGCTGTAGATGGAGAGGAATTACACCTTTCCACATGACAATGACCAAAACCATACATCCATATCCAAAAAAGAATGAAAACGGTCAACGTTTTGGAATGTTCCAGACACAGTCCACACCTATATTCAATAGAAAATCTGTGGCATCCCATGAAGAGGGCTGTGCAGAAGAGATGCCCTCACAATCTGACAGCATTGCAGGGCTTCTGCAAGGGAGAGTGTACAAATATTGCTAAGTCGAGACATGCAATGCTAATACACACCTTCCCAAGAGGATTGACTGCTGTTATGAAATCAGAATTTAAGGGTGTGCACAATCATGCAACCAGCATATTGTATATAGTTCAACTTCTATATGTTACCCCTAACAGATGTGTTTGTTCTTCAATTGGATTGCACAGGTTATAGGTCACATTAAAGGTGGGAACTGTTATCAAATGATTTATGAGGTCTCATGTTATATATCAGACAAACCTGGCATGTTAACAGGGCTGTCTACACTGATAATACCCACTGTAAGCTTAGAAGATTGTTAGTGTAACCAGTTCTATTGTAACATACATGTACTGCAGGTTTTGAAGCGTGAAACTCAAAATATGCCATTAATTAGTGACACCAATCCTCAGATCATCCCAGTAATGTGTCAGACAAACACAGATTTATGAATAACAGACTGAAATATGAACCACACATGTAGACATTTAGCGACACTCTGCACAGTTGAGAGGTATGCTCTGTAGGAGTTGCCACTGTGCTATACAGGTGAACAGCAATTATGTGTACATGGGTGCAGTGTGTGATACTTGAAGGCCCATCACCTACTAACACTGCTCATGTATCACGGAGGTGTATATAAATAGTAAAATTTAGTGGAAAGGGCTGCACTGCATGATGTCACGGGCATGTTTAGGGTGTGTATGTAGTGGTCTGGCTGCGTTGTGAATGTTACCAGTTGGCTATTGTAAGGTCTGTGTAATGCCTGTCTGCCACCTCACCTGTATGTGTCTGTGTAGGTGTGTGTGTTTGTGTATGTGTGCACATGTGTGTGTAGCAGAAAACGTTATAGTGTAGGTATTAATTTACATATGTTGTCTTCCCTCACAGGTGGACATGGTGGTCATCGTCCCTCCCACTCTGAATCTGATGTCACTATCTCTGCAGACTCTGACAATGATGATGGCCATAAGCAAGCACAGGTGGGGTTGTCAGGGACTGAATCTGTGCCATTGGTTGGCATCCCATAGTCATCCACAATGTCCCTGCAGACAGTCAGAATACCCACACATACCCCATCCCCAGCAGCCACAGATGATGAACAGTTGGCAGGTAGTGGCATGGAACAGGCTAGTCTGGTGACTATGGCAGGTGTGAGTGTAGACACTGGCCATAGCCAGAGTGCAGGTGAGGTCCCACACAGGCATATGGACAGGAGTGCTCACAGGAGGACTGCTGCTCATCAAGCCGCTGTCACAAGTACCACATCAGGTGTTACCAGACACATGTTTCGAGCTGTCATGGATTCACAGGCACGTAGTGAATGCCACATCAGACAAATACTCAGGGTGGTGGATGCAACTCTTCCTGATTTATGTGGTGACATACATGACCTTGTTGAGGCCACATGTCAAAATACTAAGATGAAGAATAAATGGGGGGGAGGTGAAACCTTGGCAATCCTCGACTGTGGCATGTCTGTTCTAGAGCTTGTGGTGGAAGATGGGCATCGACCATGTGGACTTAGGTCAGCACCAACATCAGCTGAGAGTCTACAGGGCCATGCACCTTCACACACCCATAGTGGCAGTAACAACAGCACTATCAAAGGGGGGTTGCTTTCCACATCACAACAGAGCAGGCCATGGGCATGTGGTCATGGCTGGTCCCATCAGGGACACAGATCCAGCAGACAGCAGTCACCATCAAGAAGCAGTACTGTATCTGGCCTTGAGCCTGGTGGTGCCAGTGAGACCCCCTGACAGGACCAGTTCCCATGTCTATGGCTGGAGACGGTGAACTGTACACCCTGTCATGTATGGTCCACAGCTGTCCAACACACCCCTGTCTAAGGCAGCTTCATGGGGTGACTGTGTGCATACATACACAAACACATCTGGCAGATCACCTCCAGACACACACAGCACCTCTGCACAGCCCATCTATAAGCTACCCCTCCAAACACGCATATATGATGTCAACTGTATGGCCCAGCCTATGCCTCTGGCAAACCCACACCACTCCCTGTGCATATGATGATACCTTTAACACATCCCTGTCATCCATACCATCAATGCAGGGACATGCTAATATGGGTCTGATGCACAGGGTGAATATAGTACAGTGTAGCTATGTAATACTGTGTAAGGTGCTGTCTACTTGCATTTGTTATGGGTACACATAAAGATGTATGTACCTTATTAACCATGATGCATTACTGCTGTTAGTTCCACTGACTGAATGTAGACTGAAATGCTGTATTCTGTTTGTGTTCCAGGTATCTGTGTGTCTGCAGGCTGTGGCCCTGCAGACATTGCAACATGGAGTATGGCAGATTAGAAAGACACCGACTGTTTCACAGCTGCGGTATAGCTTTATATGTACATTTACCAGGTGTGTATGCATGCAACAGTATGTGATGGACACTGTTGTCAGACAGTGTGACCTTGCATACATACTCCTTGTCACAGACAGGTAGCCTTCAGACATGTCACCTCAGTGTTGTGCAGTACTAGAGGCTCATACATACAGAACAGGTTACTGGAGTACTGTCAGTAGGTCCCTCACAAGCTTAGCCATTAGATTAACTACAATAGATTCACCTGTCAGCACCTGTTGCCCCTGCCATTTCTTTCACATACACTCAACCCTGATGCAGTTGGTGTGGGCATGCTTGATACTGTGTATGACAGGTTTGTGGTATGTATTCCTGAGTTCACAGGGTGGAACAGGGAGACAAAATAGTATATCTTTTGCATACACACAGTAAAGGCTGACATAGGGGATGTGCATACAGTAACACAAACACAGTTGGCAATAGACAGATTAGTAAACCTACATATCCACTTTAATGTACTATAGTTCTACATACACATGAAATGCCCCACATAGATTATATACGTGGGACATAACCCACTACCTCTTACAACATGTAATGCTGTGAATGCCTTCATGGATGGTGAGATAACCCACCAGAAATAGCAACTGGAGTTATCTATAGCTCCTACAAGCCTGGACAAGTGATAGGGTAACATACATTGTATCAGCATGATGTTTCAGTCAGGTAGGATATCTGATGCTGGCATGTGTGTCACCACACTAACTGTGACCTATTTGGCAACAATATCACATACATGGCCATTGTTAGGGGCACAAACCACATATAGGTTGCAAACATCTGGTTATTCCATAGACATTTGTACACATGACTGGTATGGCCTGTACAATGGATTAACATGCTGCATGTGAAGTAGATGCCATTAACGCGCTATATAATGTAATGCCATTGGGAGGTGGTAAACAGGCATGGATGGGACACACATCGGAATCTTATAACTCACACAGGATATGATTCTCACCCACACACGCATGCGCACACACACACAAACACACACACACACACACACACACACACACACACACACACACACACACACATACACACACTTGCCAGTATTGAGATTAGAACCCCTACCTATCTAGTTATTTTTACTATAGTGCTATGCAGTAATCAGACATGCCACGGAGCTTATCTGATTTCGCCTCATCCCAAGGTACTTCAAAGGTGAATGACATCAGCAGGCCTTGTAAAATAGAGTGATGGGAAGTGTACAGGGTGGTACACAACTCAAAATGGTATAACCCACACATGATATGATTCTCAACCCAAACACACACAAACACAGTTGTCAGTATTGAGATTAGAAGCCCTACCTATCTACCTTATTTTATTATAGTGTTAAGTAGTTATCAGATGCACCACGGAGCTTATATGATTTCATCTTGCCACAAGGTACTTCTAAGGTGAATGACATCAGCAGGCCTTGTAAAGTAGGGTGATGGGAAGTGTACAGGGTGGTAAACAACTAAAAATGGTATAACCCACACACGATATGATTCTCATCCAAACACACACACACTTACGTGACAGTATTGAGATTACAACTCCTGTCTATCTAGTTATTTGTACTATAGTGTCACACAGTTATCACTCATGCTACAGAGTTTACTGGGCTGACAACTGGATAAACGTGCTGATAAGGGGAATGACATCAGCAGGACTGATAAAGTAGGGCACTGAGTGGAACACTTATCAAAATACTTCTTCCTACAACAAACACACACACTTATACACCCAAACACCTTTGCCAGGTCGGAGATTACAACCCCTGCCTGTCTACTTATTTGTACTATAGTATTACACAGTTATCTCACACGCTACAGAGCTTACTGGGCTGACAACTGGCCAAAGGTGCTGATAAGGGGAATGACATCAGCAGGACTGATAAAGTGGGGCACTGGGAAGTGTTGTGGGTGGGAATGGCCTAAAACTAAGAAATCCACAGACACCAAGGTGAAACAAAACTGATAATCCAAAAAAAAGGAAAGGAAGGACCTCGGAAGCTTCGAAATTCAAATTACAAAGTTTTTATTCCACGACAGCCACAAGACAAGAAAAATCCACTAAACACAGCATCGGAAAGGCACCAACATAAACGCTATTAAATCCAAGTGCGTTTTCGTTTGTATCCCAACACTTCATCAGATGTGATTTGTTAGCCAAATCTATCTAATATATATACTCTATTCAATAAATCAATTAAAGAATTCATTCCAATTAAATTAATAAATTAAACCATTTAAAAAGACATCCTTTAAAATACTCGAATAACTTTGTTATTATAACCCCATTTCATTATGTGCAACACAATTTTAAAATATTCAAATTTCATACAAAATTCAACAATATTTATAAACAGCCACTAGATGGCAGATAAATACTGACTAAATATTTCTGTTTTAATCAAGACATTGCATTTTTATACAGTTTTATATATATATCATAATGCTTGTTGGAACATAAAAGTACACATTTATTGTTGAATTTTGTATGAAATTTGAATATTTTAAAATTGTGTTGCACATAATGAAATGGGGTTATAATAACAAAGTTATTCAAGTTTAAAGGATGTTTTAAATGGTTTAATTTATTAATTTAATTGGAATGAATTTTAATTGATTTATTGAATAAATATATATTAGATAGATTTAACAAATCACATCTGATGAAGTGTTGAACTAACACTTGGATTTAATAGCTGTGTTTAGTGGATTTTTCTTGTCTTGTGGCTGTCGTGGAATAAAAACTTTGTAATTTGAATTTCGAAGCTTCCGAGGTCCTTCCTTTCCTTTTTTTTTGAATGGCCTAAAACTGTTTCACCTAGTACTTAGACCTACAGACACACACACACACACACACACACACACACACACACACACACACACACACACACACACTCACACAAAGAGGAAAGTGATGTGATATTATAACCTCAACCTCAGTTCTATTACACAATGGGGCTCACCTTTTATGCTGGTATGTGAACCTGTTTACAACTGGTATGCCACTGTCCACAGCAGAAAATCACTGTATGCCATTTAGGGTATCTGTGTGTATGACTCACTCTGTTTGTGTCCCCCTGTCTCTCTCTCTCTCTCTCTCTCTCTCTCACTGTCTGTCTCTCACTTCCCCACATCTATGTGTGTGTATGCTTGACATATTTTATCTGTTGACCATATATATGTCTGTGTATCACATGCAACAGATGCAGATATATCACATATGGGCCACCTACAGCTAGCTGGGGGTAATCCTGTCTGATGTGTGTCTAGGGACAGTTAAGGTTTACTGTCTGTATGCACAGACATATACACAATACAGTCATGTAGTCCACTGTGGGTTCCAACATATCCTGTGATTCTCTAAGAGTAGAAGCATGCCCAGTGTGACCTTCTATAGTTAGAGTGTGACTCCATTCCAGAGATAAGTGTACTCCTGTCTGGGGTTTTGTGTGCTACAGGCATACTTCTCAGGAGTACACAGGACTTTCTTTGGGGTACTGGGTTTGTTTAGCAGACATTTTCGGACATATCTGTAGTCTGACACTGCAACATAATGTGTCATTACCTAGTGGCAGACATCCTCAGATCATCACAGAGCTTTATCAGAGGAATGCTAGTTATATGATGCATAGACCAATATTATGAAGCCAGCTATGTACATTCTTTCCCAATAAGGCCAGTTGTGAGGTGTGGCTACAACCAGTTGAGTGATGATGTGCTGTGTAAACAGTCCAGCAACTTGGTGATATACTAGCTGGGGATCTCCTGCTTGTGTGGTATCTTTCTAACCTGAGATGTCATATCCTGGTGTGGACATACCTTTCACCTGTACATTTTTTGGCAGATTGTCCAGGTGTCTGGTTAGGGGTTTCATCCAGGCTAAGTAAGCTTGTGTTTTTATGGCAATTTAGTTACCTATAATCAAAGAGTGATGTTACAAAATAATGACAGACATTACTGTTTCAGACTACATAACCTTCAGCCAATTCCTGCTACTGCAAACCCCTCACCCTACCAACTTTCTCAGTATGTAAGGGCGATATTTACAACACATGCCTATCATTGTGCCTTTGTTTCCATTTTATTTCTGCCCTTGTCCAGATGTCTTGCTGTCAGAGGTTGGGAATTATGGGTGTGGGTACAGAGTACATTCTACTGTGCAGGCATGTCCATTATATGTAAAAGCAAACATAAAAAAAATTATTGAAAATAACCACTGGTAATAGTACCAAAAAGCTGGGTGGCCTCGGTGGTGCAGTGGTTAGCAATGTCGCCTCACAGCAAGAGTTTCTCCGGTTCAATCCTTGACTGGCGTGCCTTCTGTGTGGAGTCTGCATGTCCTCCCTGTGGTTGCGTGGGTTTCCTCCGGGTGCTCCAGTTTCCTCCCATATCCCAAAGACATGCTATAGGTGGATTGGACACTCCAAATTGGCCCTAGGTGTGAGTGTGTGCATTTGTGTGCCTTCCGTGGAAGGTTGGGCGCTGAGCTGGCAACTTGATACCGTAAAACTCCACTGCCAATCATGAGCGAACAGGTGATCCACTGTGGCGACCCCTAACTGGGAAAAGCTGAAAGAAGAAGAAGAAGAATAGTACGAAAAGCACTATATTCACAAAAGTCTTAGCACCTCGGCTACACAGCCTTCAAGAAGTCCATTATAAGTGTAGTATATTCCACATAGCACTGTGACTTCCAGGTATGTCAGTGGCAGAGCAGTAAGTGTCACTAACATGCATAAAAGTTGGCACTACAATTATCTGCACATGGCCCTGTCAAAGACAGCACTGTACCTAGGGCACTACAAGATGACAGTCAGGAGAACATGCTGGCCAGATCCTGACAGTATTAACCACACATACACATAGCTCATTAACCCCTGCATATTGCGGACATGCAACATGTTTTCATATGTATTGGGACAGCCCTGCCAATGTGTGCTATGCTGCTATTTCCCTGCAAATATACATGTTACTGCATTTCTGTGGGTATATGGGGGGCACACCTGTCAACTGTACACATTTGCACAGACTGTGCTGATATTTGCATTACATTTTGGTTCCATTTACCATACTATCATGCCCTGCCTTGGGGACTAGAGGCACATCAGTAAAGACCACAAGTCAGACTGTAATGGCATACATGTGAGTTTCAGATTTCTTACCTTCATAGCCTTACTGCAACTGCAAGACTTGCTGTGCTATCACTGTATGAGTATGTAGGGGGTAATTCAACATTGCTGCCATTTGTGGGCTTTTGCCAGACATTTCTCTCTGGTTTTCTACAGCTGACTTGCTAGGTGGGTCTGAGGGGTGGGTATGGGATGACATCCATACCTGTGACCTATGACCCCACCCAGTTAGTTGGCCCCACACATATACTGCAGTGGGATTTGCCACCTTGGGTACTACTGCATAGTGTGCTGAGGCCAGTATTGGACAGACATTTCCTGGTGTCCCACATAGCTGTCAGTTGTCTGCTGCTAACCCAGTAGGCCACCCATTCCCTTGCATGCATAGATATGCTATCAAAACATACAAATCTATTCATTTATTATTAAGAAGACTGACTTACCTTGTGCCTGCGGCAGTTGTGAGGAAGGTGCTTGAGGGACGCCTATGTTGGATGCACACAATACGCTGCCTATACACGATACGTTACAGGTAATGTGATGTGTGTGTCATCCATTTTATTGTGTGTGCGAGTCAGAGTGAGGTGTCAGTCCCTAGGTCCCTACAGTGTCAGTGTGTGTGCTATGTGTTGCCTCTTTGCCAAGACCTGAGCATACTGGGCATGCCTCCATCTGCCTACAGGGGTAGGCTCAGGGGCCTCCTCCTCTAAGTCCCTCTGTGCCTGTGGGGACCTTGGCAATGGTAGGGGGCTGTGTGGCCCTTCCCTGTGCTGTTCCTGCTGCAGCTGTTTCTGCAGGATCATATTCTGTAGCATGGCACATACTATGAACATGTGTGCACATGTGGCTAGAGAGTACTGCAAGGCTTCACTAGATATGTCAAGGCAGCGGGACCATGACTTGATCATCCCAAACACACGCTCTATACTGATCCTGGTTTGTGCGTGTGCCTCATAATGGTGTTCTTGAGTGGGTGTGGGTGCATTTCTGATGGGGGTCATCATCCATGGCTCCAGTGCATAGCCAGCATCCCCCAGCAGATGGCCATATGGAATGTCCCCATTGGCAAATGACTGGTACAGCTGTGAGAAATGCCAGATGTGGGAGTCGTGATAGCTTCCAGGGCTGCCAGCACACACAGTCATGATAATGCCCTGGGCATTCCACATGACCTGGCAGTTGATGGAGGGGATGCCCTTGCAGTTTATGTAGACCCTACCCTGTTCACTGGGTGGTGCTTTGATGTGGATGTGCATGCAGTCTATCACACGCAGTACCTCCGGGTATTCTACTACATGGTGGAAGAGACGCATATTGCTGGTCCTCTCCTCACAGGTGTTGGGGAAGTAAGTGTGCTCACCAGCATGTGGTAGGATGGCATCCAGGAACTGGTGGAGTACCCTGGATGCGGATGCCTGTGAGACCCCCATGATGTCCCCAGTAGGTCTTTGGAAAGTACCTGTAGCTAGTATTCCTAAGGTTACACATACTTTGGTATCCAGTGGGATGGGTTCCCCTCTGTTGGCTCTGGATCTGAGTTGAGGCTGGCACAACTCGATGATTTTCTGCAGTATGTCTCTGTCCCCCTTGTAGCACTCTACTATCTCCAGATCATGTAGCTCCTTGTAGGTTACCCTGGGTCTGAACACTCTTTTCCTCCTCCTTGGTCTGTGGAGGTTGTCAGCATTATTCTCCTCACCACCCTCAGGCTCTAGCACTTACTGATGGATCAAAGTAATTGCAGCCCCTAACATTTTTTTGGTTAAAATTCCCCCGCATGTGTACACCAATCCTGCAGAGTTTGTGGAAAAAATCTGACTGTAAGGTGTTTCGATAGTTTATACTATTGTGCTGCAGATGCTGCCTTTATGATTGGCTGACTATGATGTATTCCGCCTGCTAGCTATGTTATTTGTACTTGATTGCTTTAATTCTGCTATTTTCCTTTTATTTTCTTTTTCCCCTTCCCATTTCCTCCCCTTTTAATGCCCAAAGTGTGCTGTGCAAACCCAGTGCCCAAATGTAAACAGTCCTGCTTTTTCCATTTTTTTTTTTTGTTTGTTTGTTTTAAACCTGGTGCATGCTGTGCAAACCCATTTAGCTAAGGTAAACAATGAGAAATGGACCTCCCTTGGACACGAACATGCTCTTCATTTCATTGAATAAGTCAATACAACCTCAGACACCCCCCCCCCCCCTTGCTTAGCTGTGCTTAGCTAAGCTTATCTGGGAGCCATGGAGCTCCAATGTGCTTACATCAAGCATGACACACACCCTTTTCATGTCAGCTGCTTCTCCTGCCTACACAATCGTGTTATAGCACCTACACGGTTAGGTTCAGTTTGGCACTTAGAATATTTTTGTGATTGAGTAAATTTCCCACAAAAAAGGCCAGCAGATTCGAAGAAACAAATATTTATTTATAATGATGTACAGACCAGTTTCGGTCTAATTACCTTTCTGAATGTAACAAAGACTATTCCAAAAGCCTTAATTAAATACATGTAACGAAATTCAAACCCACCAATCAAAAATAAATTTGATATAACAATTCAAAAATTAAAGGTATAAACCTATTATACAAAAGCTGCATATAAAATAGAATCATTATATGACAATGTGAGCATACATTATATACACCCAAAAATATATAAAGGCATGTATATATGTATGTGACCTTATAAATTATAAAAATACATCACAAGATTAAATATAGAAAATCTAATCACATTGTTCATATACAAAAATAATCAACTGATTATGACTGACCTAAAAGTCAAAACAATAGGTACAAATGTATTATGTAAAAATGATTGGTAGTACATTATGGAGCCACCTAAATATAGGTGTACATGTATCACTAATATCATGAAAACACTATATAAAATTAAAAGTATAAACACAGATAGAAAAAAATGATCAATAATAAATTACAAAAGCTTAGTGATATAAGATATTATCTCTCATAAAATATACAAGAATCATTATTTATAAATGATCATTCAAACCAGGGGGAAATAACCCCCCTAGGTTAATGATCCAAGATCTCTATTTTTTATTAAGAATATCATGCCAGTTATTTTTGGAGAAATTGGAATCAACAATCCTATCAATACTAGTGAATGAAAATTTGGCTGTATTGTGAGTCTGAACATGTTTATATAATTCATTAGTTGTTACTTTGTTGAGTATATTGCTTAAATGTTCAGAAATTCTAAGTTTAAATGGCCGAGAAGTTTGGCCAATATAGGAAGCTGAACATTGGCACTCAGCAAGATTATATTACCCAACAACTACTACAGTTAGACAATGTGTCAATTTCAAAGACTTTAGAAGTGTTTTTACTAGAGAATTCTTTAGTTTTCAGTACATATCTATGAAAGATACAATGTTCACATGAATAACAACCATATGCCTTAAATCGCCCCCAAGGTCTTTTGTATTTTCTCATGAGATTGGGTAGATAGAGATTTTTTATAATCTATCATCTAAAATAATGACAAGATATTCCTCAACAAAAAGTATGTCCCAATATTTATTAATAGCCTGAGTCAACAATTTAGTATTTTTGCCATATGTTGTGGTAAATCTTATCTTGGAATCACACCTAGATTTGGATTTGCCATAGGTCATAAGTTGTTCCCTGGACATATTGTTCACAAAATGTTTAATCCCAGCCAAATGCTCTTCCAAATAACCACGTTCCACAAATCTGTTAGTAAGATCATGATCACAAGTTTCAAGCTCTACCTTATTTGAGCAAATTCTTTTATTCCTCATATACTGGGACTTAGGGATATTCTGCGTAATATGACCCGGGTGACAGCTGGAGGCATGCAATAAAGAATTAGAACTATGGGGCTTTCTATATACCGTGCTAGTTAATGTTCCATCAGACTCCTTTGTAACTAACACATCTAAAAAAGGAATGGATTTCTTGTTAGCAGCCACCGTAAATATAATACCCCCATTTGTTCTCATTGAGATAATCAACAAATTAATTCAAATAAGTCATGTCTGACTTCCAAACCATCCAGCAGTCATCCAGGTACCTATGCCAGATATCTATCTCATCCAAATAAAGATTGCGAATCCTGTCATATATAACTTGATGCTCCACAAATCCCATAAAGAGATTTGCATATATATGGGAGTAAAAGCAGCTCCCATGGTAGTACCTCTAATTTGTAGAGAGTATTATCGATTGAAAAGAAAAACACTCTTTGTCAAAACTAATTCTACCAAACCCAACAAAAAGTTATTGAAATCAGTGTCATATAAATTTAGTGTGGTAAGCCAAGACTCAAGCACCATAAGCCCAGCATCCAAGGTGCACAAGAGCCACCCCCTCCTCCAACTCTGAATTCCGTTGTGTCTTTAATCCTAGCTCTTACACCCTTAAGTAGAGGTTTCAAATATTTAGTAAGAAACATGGAAATAGGTTCCTTGAGTGAACCATGACCTGACACAATAGGTCTCCCCAGGGGATTATGAAGACTCTTGTGCACTTTGGGAAGAAGATAGAGAAAAGGTACTATAGGTTCATCCACCATAGGATTATGTAGAGTTTGATCATCTATGACACCCTGAGCATGAAATTGTTGAAGAAATTCATCAATCTCAGCCTTAAATTTAGAACTCGGGTCCATGAACAAAGGGGAATAGAACCTAGCATCATGGAGTTGTCTCATACCTTCCTTGATATAATCAGCCCAATCCATAACTACTATGGAGCCCCCCTTGTCTCCTTGTGTTATCACCAGAACCCTCCTATTCTTTAATTGGAGCAGCGCCTCTCTTTCTTGTTGATCTAAGTTATCTTTCAAAAAATAAAATCCACATTTATTAGCAAAATGAAGTTCTTGAAGCACACATTTTTGAAAAATATCCATATATTTGTTCGTGGGTGGAATAAATTTAGATGCACAGAATCTAAATGGGCATTCTTCTGAACTGTTTTGTTGTCCTTGACCACCAAAAAAGACTCTAAGATTTAATAATCTACAAAAAGTCTGTAAATCATGCACAAAATCATATTCAGACACATTAAAAGTTGGAATATAATTCAAACCTTTATTGAGAAGCTTATATTCATACTCAGTTAAAACAGTGGTGGATATATTTATGACATTGTTGGTTTCACTTTGGATTCTAACAATTGCAGCACTGTTTCCAAATTGTCCCCTATGTTTATGTTTCCTGCCCCCCGTTTTCTACCAACCCTAAAGGGTTTTTCTGAACATACTGTTCAGACTGATCAGTCATACTCCGTTTAGAGGCAGGTGACATTTGGAGAACCTCATTTTCATTATCAGTACAAGGGGAAAAATCTTCACTCGACCCATCTCCCTTAGATTTTTTTAAGGATGGATTTCCTTTTCCTTTTAGATCTAACTGCCTGAGCATTATTCTTCTGAAATTTAACATTCTTAGAATACTGAAAGGGATTACCTGCTTTTTAATCCAATAAATCCCTATTGAATTTATTGATCTTGCCCAATTTAAGCTCATTCTCAAATACCAACAGATCAGTACTCAATTTCTTCAGTCTTTATATTCTGACTTATCCTCCCATTTTTTAGCATCCTGGCACATTTTGGAAACTTCCAAATTCAGCATATCAATCCTTCTTCCATAAAAGGCATGGAGTGCCGTAACACATTCCATGGTTGAGTTTTGTTGTATTTTTGCTCAACCCTCCAATAATTCAGCATCTGGTTGACCCACAAGAGGTTTCAATCTGATTCGTAAACCTCTGGGCGTAATGCCTTTGTCCATAAAAGCTGAAAACAGTTTACTATGCCACATACAGGCCCGTAAGCCCTTCATTTTCTTAAAAATATTGTCAAAAAAAGCCTGACAATCATCCTGTGTATCTCCAATGATGTCACCATCCCCCTTGTTAGTTACAGTGGATGCAAACACATCAATGTCATTTTTGTCATAAGACAACCTTTTAAAGATGGTAATAAGATCCATGTTGGTCCATAGAACAATATTTTAAATGTCAATAACAAGTAGGAAGACTAACCAAAAACACAAAGCAATGACTATGTATAAAAATTCACAATTTGCAAATTTTAATAAAGAGGTCGTATCCAACATATAAAATAAAACATAGATAATGAGCAAAAGTCCTAGGGGTTATATCTAAAATGGAAATAACTAACATCTAAATGGTTCAAAAATACATGAAAAATTAACCACAAAACCATTTCTACATTGCACATCTAACTAACTAGATGTACATAATTAAATGGTAATGCTAATATACTATGTAGTTGAACAATACCGGTCTGTACATCATTGTAAATAAATATTTGTTTCTTCGAATCTGCTGGCCTTTTTTGTGGTGTTACTTTTACTTTGTCCTTGCAGTTGCCGTCTGGGTGAGGAGTTTTGTTTTCAGCATACTTCCATTTTTCTCACTGGTGGCGTTTGGAGGAATAATATTTTTGTTTGGTGGATTCAAGTTCCAAGGCTTTATTGGATACACCATTTTCAATGTTATTTGCGATGGTAGTTTGATGTGGATGGTATGCTGGATATTTATAGACTATCATTCTTTGGTAAGAATTGTATGATTTTGATCCAAGGAAGTCAGTGCTTTTCATGATGCTTCCTTTTAAGGGCAGCAACTGTTGGTTATTTGCTACGAAGAAGCTGGGTCAACAAATGGAGTATTAAAACAACATTTTGGAATTTTGGAATTTTATACAGTCCTCAGAGTAAATGGGTTTATTAGAACTAGCCATTTGGTTTTGGTAAAAAGAAACTTTTGTGTTTCGTTGATACCATCCTTTTAAGGGCAGTATTTGATGGATATTTCTCATTAAGAAACTGGGCTAACAAATGGAAATTCAGAACAAGGCTTTGTATTCTATTCAACCCTTGGGGTAAATACACTCATCAGGTACTGGACTCGGATCATCTTAATATATTTTTTGTACTGTTGGGCATTGTTACTGTGGCTTTCATCAGTATCTTTACCAACCTGGTATGTTTCGGCACGCTATAGTGTGTCAGTGTTGAACAACTGCCATGAAGAAATTGGGCCAATAAATGAAAAGCTACAACAGGTTTTGTACCTTTATAATGTTTTTGGTGAATTCATTCAATAGGTATTGTGTTTTAACTATTAGATCAACAATTTTCCCCTTTGGACATTGATATCGTGACTTTTATACGGTACGGCATGCTATGGGATGTTGGTGTTATGTCTAAGCTATATTTTCTTTATTGAAGATCTTTCTCGGCTTTGGTGGAAGTTCTGTCTCAAGTATATAGTGTTGGGCCACCATCAGTTTCTTTTGAGAGCAATAGAACATCAAGGAAGACTTGCGGCAAATCAAGGACAAACTTTAAATATTTAAATTGTGTTTTTCATTGGAATGTTTACAAATTTGGCATGCCATAGTCTCTATAGTGTGTCGATGTTATGTTTATAATGTAATCATTTATTTAAGATATTTTGAGTGTTTTCAGGGATCCTATTGTTTGACTGGCATCAACTTCTTTTGTGGCTGTTACAATACCTGGGAGGGTTTGAGTATACTTTTGAATAATATAACCACACAGCTTTTTAACAATATTGACCTACCATCCAATGATGAGCATTCTTATGTGTAGTTATTATTTGTCATAGTGTATTTATACATTTCCTTTGGGTTCTGGCTGTGACGAATTTTTGTTTTGGTTGCCCAAAATTCATTTTAGTTTCTGACTTTGGATATAAAAGTTATAACATCATATTGTCAGTGTTTACATATATATATATATATATATATATATATATATATATACATATATTTATTGTTGGTTAATATCAATATATATCTGTTTTTCTTTTTTTGGGTATATCATTGTTTAACTACATAGTATATTAGCATTACCATTTAATTATGTACATCTAGTTAGTTAGACGTGCAATGTAGAAATGGTTTTGTGGTTAATTTTTCATGTATTTTTGAACCATTTAGACATTAGTTATTTCCATTTTAGATATAACCCCTAGGACGTTTGCTCATTATCTATGTTTTATTTTATATGTTGGATACGACCTCTTTATTAAAATTTGCAAATTGTGAATTTTTATACATAGTCATTGCTTTGTGATTTTGGTTAGTCTTCTTACTTGTTATTGACATTTAAAATATTGTTCTAAGGACCAACATGGATCTTATTACCATCCTTAAAGGGTTGTCTTATGACAAAAATGACAGTGATGTGTTTACATCCACTATAACTAACAAGGGAGATGGTGACACCATTGGAGATGCACAAGATGATTGTCAGGCTTTTTTTGACAATATTTTTAAGAAAATGAAGGGCTTACGGGCCTGTGTGTGGCATAGTAAACTGTTTTCAGCTTATATGGACAAAGGCATTACACCCAGAGGTTTACAAATCAGGTTTATACCTCTTGTGGGTCAACCAGATGCTGAAGTATTGGAGGGTTGGGCAAAAATACAAGAAAACTCAACCATGGAATTTGTTAGGGCACTCCATGCCTTTTATGGAAGAAGGATTGAGATGCTGAATTTGGAAGTTTCCAAAATGTGCCAGGATGCTAAAAAATGGGAGGAAAAGTCAGAATATAAAGATTGTTTGAAGAAATTGAGTACTGATCTGTTGGTTGTTGAGAATGAGCTTAAATTGGACAAGATCAATAAATTCAATAGGGATTTATTGGATTATAAAGCAGGTAATCCCTTTCAGTATTCTAAGAATGTTAAATTTCAGAAGAATAATGCTCAGGCAGTTAGATCTAAAAGGAAAAGGAAATCCATCCTTAAAAAATCTAAGGGAGATGGGTCGAGTGAAGATTTTTCCTCTTGTACTGATAATGAAAATGAGGTTCTCCAAATGTCACCTGCCTCTAAATGCAGTATGACTAATCAGTCTGAACAGTATGTTCAGAAAAACCCTTTAGGGTTGGTAGAAAACGGGGGCAGGAAACATAAACATAGGGGACAATTTGGAAACAATGCTGCAATTGTTAGAAACCAAAGTGAAACCACCAATGTCATAAATATAGCCACCACTGTTTTAACTGAGTATGAATATAAGCTTCTCAATAAAGGTTTGAATTATATTCCAACTTTTAATGTGTCTGAATATGATTTTGTGCATGATTTACAGACTTTTTGTAGATTATTAAATCTTACAGTCTTTTTTGCTGGTCAAGGACAACAAAACAGTTCAGAAGAATGCCCATTTAGATTCCATGCATCTAAATTTACTCCACCCATTAACAAATATGTGGATATTTTTCAAAAATGTGTGTTTCGGGAACTTCATTTTGCTAATAAATGTGGATTTTATTTTTTGAAAGATAATTTAGATCAAGAAGAAAGAGAGGCGCTGCTCCAATTAAAGGATAGGAGGGATCTGGTGATAACACAAGCAGACAAGGGGTGCGCCATAGTAGTTATGGATTGGGCCGATTATGTCAAGGAAGATATGAGACAACTCCATGATGCTAGGTTATATTCCCCTTTGCTCATGGACCCGAGTTCTAAATTTAAGGCTGAGATTGATGAATTGTTTCAACAATTTCATGCTCAGGGTGTCATAGATGATCAAACTCTACATCATCTTATGGTGGATGAACCTATAGTACCTTTTCTCTATCATCTTCCCAAGGTGCACAAGAGTCTTTATAATCCCCCGGGGAGACCTATTGTGTCAGGTCATGGTTCACTCACTGAACCTATTTCCATGTTTCTTACTAAATATTTGAAACCCCCTACTTAAGGGTGTAAGAACTAGGATTAAAGACACAATGGAATTTCTCAATATTATGAAGAATTCAGAGTTGGAGGAGGCATGGCTCTTGTGCATCTTGGATGTCACAGCATTATACACCAGTATCCCTCACTGGGCTGTGCTTATGGAGCTTGAGTTTTGGCTTACCACACTAAATTTATATGGCACTGATTTCAATAACTTTTTGTTGGGTTTGGTAGAATTAGTTTTGACAAAGAATGTTTTTCTTTTCAATGGACAATAATATTTACAAATTTGAGGTACTGCCATAGGAGCTGCTTTTACTCCCATATATGCGGATCTCTTTATGGGATTTGTGGAGCATCGAGTTATATATGACAGGAGTCACAATCTTTATTTGGATGAGATGGATATCTGGCGTAGGTACCTGGATGACTGCTGGATGGTTTGGAAGTCAGACATGACTTATTTGAATGAATTTGTTGATTATCTCAATGAGAACAAATGGGGTATTATATTTACGGTGGCTGCTAACAAGAAATCCATTCCTTTTTTAGATGTGTTAGTTACAAAGGAGTCTGATGGAACATTAACTAGCACAGTATATAGAAAGCCCCATAGTTCTAATTCTTTATTGCATGCCTACAACTGTTATCCGAGTCATATTACGCAGAATATCCCTAAGTCCCAGTATATGAGGAATAAAATAATTTGCTCCAATAAAGTATAGCTTGAAACTTGTGATCATGATCTTACTAACAAATTTGTGGAACATGGTTATGTGGAAGAGCATTTGGCTGGGATTAAACATTGTGCGAACAATATGTCCAGGGAACAACTTATGACCTATGGCAAATCCAAATCTAGGTATGATTCCAAGATAAGATTTACCACAACATATGGCAAAAATACTAAATTGTTGACTCAGGCTATTTATAAATATTGGGACATACTTTTTGTTGAGGAACATCTTGCCACTATTTTAGATGATAGATGCAAATTCTCCTATAGAAAGGGAGTTACCTTAGTGGGGCGTCTTCATCCTACCCAATCTCATGAGAAAATACAAAAGACCTTGGGGGATTTAAGTCATATGGTTTTTATCCATGTGAACATTGTATCTTTCATAGATATGTACTGTAAACTAAAGAATTCTCTAGTAAAAACACTTCTAAAGTCTTTGAAATCCGCACATTGTCTAACTGTAGTAGTTGTTGGGTAATATATCTTGCCATGTGCCAATGTTCAGATTTCTATATTGGTCAAACTTCTCAGCCATTTCAACTTAGAATTTCTGAACATTTAAGCAATATACGCAACAAAGTAACAACTAATGCATTATATAAACATGTTCAGACTCACAATACAGCCAAATTTTCATTCACTATTATTGATAGGATTGTTGATTCCAATTTCTCCAAAAATAAGTGGCATGATATTCTTAATAAAAAAGAGAGATCTTGGATCATTAACCTAGGGGATTTACTTCCCCCTGGTTTGAATGATCATTTATAAATAATGATTCTTGTATATTTTATGAGAGATAATATCTTATATCAGTAAGCTTTTGTAATTTATTATTGATCAGTTTTTTCTATCTGTGTTTATACCATTAATTTTATATATTGTTTTCATGATATTAGTGATACATGTACACCTATATTTAGGTGGCTCCATAATGTACAACCAATCATTTTTACATAATACATTTGTACCTATTGTTTTGACTTTTGGGTCAGTCATAATCGGTTGATTATTTTTGTATATGAACAATGTGATTAGATTTTCTATATTTAATCTTGCGATGTATTTTTATACTTTATAAGGTCACATATATATATATATATATATATATATATATATATATATATATATATATATATATATATACACGCCTTTATATATTTTTTTGGGTGTATATAATGTATGTTCACATTGTCATATAATGATTCTATTTTATATGCAGCTTTTGTATAATGGGTTTATACCTTTAATTTTTGAATTGTTATATCAATAATTTTTTTGATTGGTGGGTTTGAATTTGGTTACATGCATTTAATTAAGGCTTTTGGATTAGTCTTTGTTACATTGAGAAAGGTCATTAGACGGAAACCGGTCTGTACATCATTATGAATAAATATTTGTTTCTTCGAATCTGCTGGCCTTTTTTGTGGTGTTACTTTTACTTTGGCCTTGCAGTTGCCGTCCGGGCGAAGAGTTTTGTTTTCAGTAAATTTCCCCTCATTTTCATACCCCACTGCCTTAATCCCTGTTTACTGCACTACAACAGACCCTTTCCCCTTGACAACCATTGTCCCCTGGTATTGTTTTGATTCTACATGCCATAAACTATAATGGCAAAATGCAGATTTCCCTTAAAATTGTGTTTTCACATTTTATTTCTTATTTTCGGCACGATCCTGTTTGTGCGCCACTGCCCTATGCTTAAACGTCTGAGATCGGCCAAAAAAATAAACTTTTATTTTTAGAAAAATGAAAAACTTTTCCATGCCACTGACCATATATGTGGCCATTGGCATGCCAAAAGATTATAATACATGCTTTTATTTGAGCTGTCATGCCTCCTTTTTAATTTTTACAAAAATGTATTCAGCTAGTAGCCATAGTAGTTCTACAACTAACACTATTCTTGCACAGCTCTATCTATAGTCAAAGGTCAGCTGGTTAGGGCAGCATGGATGTTCACCTTGGATATAGAATTCATGCAGGAATGCAATAATTTAAAACAAATGTTTGAAAGAAGGGGCTATCCAGAAGTGCTGCTGCAGGGACTCATAAAAGAGGTCCAAATAAAAAGAAGGGTGGGGCACTTCTCACCCATTTTGAGGGTAATAGTGCTGACATAAATATGCCAATGCACAGTAATAACAAAAGGGATAAGCTTAATTACTACATATACACCTTATGGTGAGTCCATAAGGGGCACCCTGTTAAAAAAACTGGTGTATCCTTATGGGAGACACAGATCTTAGATCTAAACTGGGCACCTTACCAAGAGTTGTGTATAGGAAAGAGGCTAACTTAAAAAATATATTGAAGAAATATTGAAGAAAGAGCATAATTTGTACAACAGGAACCCAGGGATGGTTAAATGTGAAGCATGTGCCTATTGCAGGTACATAGATATAGGTAGGGACTATATAATTGCTAGTAGGCCTTTTTTGCTCTCTGCTAGATATGACTGTAACTCTAAAAGCATGGTATATTTGATAAGATGTCAACTCTGTCCAGCATTTTATATCAGCAAAACAGATCGTAGGTTTAAAGAAAGGATCTATGAACATATTTATAGTATAAATAGAAACAGAGAAAATAATGCTTTGGCCAACCACATTAGGGACAACCCTGGACACCACTTTAAATTTAAGGTTATTGACCAGGTGATGGAGAGCCCTAGAGGTGGGCATATATCCCTTTTACTCAAAAGACAAGAGTCATGGTATCAACTTACTTTAAATGCACATAGTTATCCAGGCCTTAATGAGCCGTGTTCTGTTATGTGTTTACTGAAGCTTAAAAGTTTATTATGCTGAATTAATTTATGAAATTCAGTATAGAATGTTCTTATAAGACAATATTTTATGTACTTATAGGCTTATATGGATGCACCTTTTTGACTGTTTTTGATTGTATTTGTTTATTAATAATGTTCCACTTTGTGCTTAAAATTATTTTAAAGTATGTGTAAATATCTTTATAAATATGTATATGCCTTTTAACAACCAGTTTTAAACTTGTGATGCAATGCATTTTACTGATCATGTGATTTCATGGTTATATAAGGAGGAGTTTTACTGTTTGAATTTGAAGAAGTTCATTTGATTTGAGTGAATGAAAGCGCTCATATATTAAAGTTTTGGTTTGGCTTTGGAGTTGTGGCCTTTTTTACTTATTTTTATTACTATTCTTGCACGGATGCCTGCCTGCTTACTAAATCACTAATTCACCTCATTTGCATGGTTTTCACCAGCAAATGAGGTAATTAGCATTATACAGTGGTGCCCATGCAGGAATAGTGTAGGCAGGCTTGTGCACGTCAGAACAGTAGTTTACTGGATTGCTTGGCGGCCATATTCCGTACAGGAATGGCTACAGTGTTCCTTCACAGAGATTTCACACACTAAAAAACCAAACTGTTGCACCACAGCCAAAGTAAATTCGTAGACACAGAATCAGATAAAATCCTGCAAGTCTATTTATTGAATAAAAGCAAGCATGAGAACACTTGTTAAGTAGAAAAACCCTTCGGTCCTGTTGTTGACAATGTTAGCGATATTTCTAAAATGGTTGTTCATAAATTACTCCATGTGTTGAGATAGTTAGTCCCAAAGAATAATTTGGATGCTGTCTTCCAACTGATAAAAAAGCGTACTGCCCAACAGATATATATTCACGTCTAGTGGTTTACCAAAATTCCAACACAGGGCAAAATCTTTACCTTCGTAAAATAACGCACATGGAACAAATGTTGCTTTTCCGTTGCTTAAAAATCACAAAAGCATACTAACATGAAAAAGAGTCCAAAAACAGTAAACACCAAACACACGATAAGCGCTTTCGGTTTTCACCTTCTTCAGATCGTAAGGGGTAAGCAAAAATTATGTTCTTTTAAATAAACAAGTAGCCAATGGCTTTGCGTTAAATCTGGCGCCTTTAGCGATAACAAATGGTTGCTTGGAAAAAAGGTATATACCTTTTATTCAAATAAAGTATTATTCATCATGTTCTACAGCCAATGGACTGTTGGAAATTATCGTGCAACATCTGAGACTGGAAGTTGAAAATTGTGACATCAGTTCTGATATAACAAATAAGAACCTCCAGAACTTGACACATCTCCTGTGTTGTCAAATTACGTTAAAACCTGTTGTATTCCTTGCTTACAGTTACGCAAGCAATCTTAAATGGCATTATAGCTCACTTGTTTTAGCCATTAAACCTAACTTGTCATACCAATATGGCTATAAAAACATAGTGAATACCATCTAGTTAGTTTATGATCTCAGTCAATGTCCTATCTCTGCTGGTACATGAACGAACTTAATCAAGATGTTAAAAACAATGCATAATACCTGAGAAAAAAGAATTTTTCACAAAAGAATACGTTTATAATGAACTATGTGCAAAGATAAATTTTCCTTGCTTCAAAAGGCAATTTTAGGTCTCCTCGTTTTTAATACAGGTCTTAAAGGAACAAAGGCATTTAATCCAGGATGGCAGTCTGCTTGCAGGTTAACAATCCATTTGGCTTCACTAAGTTCTGTTCTATTAGTGATATTGCCTCTTTTGATATTAGGTGTTATGTGCTCAATAGCTTTGAAGCTAAAGCTGTGGTTGGAAAAGTCTTTAATATGTACTGCTAGCGCATTGTGAATATCTAACTTACGGATATCATTCATGTGCCGTAAGATCCTTCTCTTAAACTGTTGGTTTGTCTTACCCACATAGAAGCTGGTACAGTCATTGCAGGTAGCTAAATACACTATATTCTTAGTGCTACAGGTCACTTTACAATTAAAATGATATTCCTTAGTGGTAATGGGATGGATAAAAAAATTCCCTTTGTCTATGAAATGACAAGCCATACAATTCCCACATGGGTAGGTGCCTTTTTTACCCAATGGCTTCTGTCTTCTAAAGCCATCCTTGTCGCATAGCAACCTCTTAATATTCTTTTTGTTTTTGTATCCAAAATTAGGTTTGGATCCTACGATGTCACAAAGTTTAGAATCGTGAGATATTATAGGCCAAAGCTTTGAGATTACTTCTTTAATTTGTTGGTTGTCAGTACTGTATGTTAACATCAATCTCAATGGTAGTCGATGGCTACTAGCCACTTCTGTTGGTATCATCTGATCATTGTCTCGATCAGAGACTCTTAACAATGATGGATCCCATCTATTGAGAATCCCACCAATGTGGTCATCTGGAGTTCTTATACCAGGACTAATTTCTTTTAAAGAATAGTCATGTCTCAACAGACATGCCTTAAGGTTGTTGGTTTCATCTTCAATTACTTCTTTTCTTGTACATCTTTTCTCAATTCTAGTTATCTAATTTTTCATGATATTTCTAGTCACATGTCTGGGATGCATACTATTCCTGTGGAGATAGTGGTTTTTCCATGTTGGTTTTCGATATAAAGATGTTTCATATTTCCCCTCAAAACTTTTATATATATGAACATCAAGAAAATTGATTTCATATCGTGAACATTCACTTGTCAATTTTAAATATGTGGTTGTAGTATTCAGATAATGCACAAAAAATCTAAATTGACATTCTTCACCTTCCCATAGCAGGAACAGGTCATCCACAAAACGGCCATAGTATTTCATACAATGATACCATGGATTCAAAGGGCTTAAAATAAAATTTCTTTCCCATTCTTCTAGCACTATATTGGCATAACTATTGGCACATGGGGTTCCCATCGCTACTCCCCATCTCTGCCAATAGATATCCTGACCATACGTGAAAAAATTATTCTCCAATACCATCTCCAGTAAAGAACAAATTAGTTCGACTGAGTCTGGACCAATTTTATCTCCTGCTAGTTTTCTAACTGTGTCCAATCCTATATGGTTGGGTATACAAGTAAATAAACTTGTAACATCCATCGTCGTCGATAGCAGATATTTTGAATCATGAGCTGAAGATATAGCCACCTTGAATTTGTTCAAGAAATCATCTGTGTCACGTAATACTGTGGGTATCAAAGATAACATGGTTCTTAATTATTTTTCTACAAACAAAGATATGGTTTCTGTGAGCCATCCCTAACCAGCCACTATAGGGTGAAGTGGAGGGATAAGCCTATTTTTATGTACTTTAGGAAGTCCACTAATAGATGGAATGGTAGGAAAATCAGTTTTGAAGAATTCATATTGTTCAAAGTCTATAATTCCTTGTATTAACATTGTATGAGGTCGATCTTGCACTTCATGAATGTGTTTATCTAATTTTTGAGATTTAACCAAAGTATATGTCCTAGAGTCACTCAATAAATCCTTCATCCCAGCTTTATACTTTTCAGCTTCTAACACCACAATACTACCTCCTTTATCAGCTGGCTTTATGACTATTCCATCATTTGATCGTAAATTAAAAATGGCTGCTCTTTCACCACTAGAAATGTCGTGAAAGTGTTTTGTATCTTTACCTGTTCTTATTTTCATAACTTCATCAGTACACATACGTGTAAACAGGTCAAGAGCCGGGTGGTTGGTAGGAACTAGGTTTCTTCAATGACTTTTGGTCTTTCTCTTTCATCCCAAAAATGTTCTTTAAAGAGACATTTCGTGAAAAACATTTCAAGTCAAAAACAAATTCACTTAGATCTGACTTCATGGAAGGAATGAAGGTCAAACCTTTTTCTAAGACACTTCATTCATCTCTGGTCAAGGAGTGATTACATAAATTCATAACCAACGACCCTTCTTTTAATTCCTAGTCTTTTTTCTTTTCCTGTCCTGTCTCAATGCCTGTGGATTCCTTCGCTGGGTGTGTTTCAGGAAAACCGGTAAATGGTGAGTGACAGGAATATGTGTCACACCTTTCTTAGGCAAAGTGCCTATGTCTACATTCCTTGAATTGCTTTCTAAACATGGATTATCATTGATTTCTGCATCAGATCCTACCCTAGAAGATTCCAATGGCTCGTTGGTAAAGTTTCTGACTTCCATAGAAGTACTGGTAGAATCATTGTGAGGTCTGAAAGATTTCCTCGATTTGTCTATACTATTTCTATGATTGTAAGAAATATTCTCTTTGTCATCTCTCAGCCATTCGAAGATTCTCCCATTCTTCACAGAGATTTCAGTTTATTGAATCCCACTGCCTGTGTGTGTGTGTGTGTGTGTGTGTGTGTGTGTGTGTGTGTGTGTGTGTGTGTGTGTGTGTGTGTGTGCGCGTGTGTGTGTTTGTGCTTGTGTGCACATGTGCATGTGCTTGCCAACGTACATGCATAGACACATACACACGTGCGCACAGGCACACTCATGCATGTTTACAGGTGTACATATCCACACACACACACACACACACACACACACACGCGCACACACACACACACACACACACACACACACACACATATATATATATATATATATATATATATATATATATATATATATATATATACGCGGTTGTACTGCGGTGGTGGTGCTGCGATAGCGTTGTCGCCTCAAAGTAAGATGCTGTCCTGTTTGATTCTCAGCTAGAGTGTCTTCTGTGTGGAGACATGCATGAATGGGCGTACCTTTGTTGAAGGTTGTGCATCAGGGCTGGCAACTCGGCACATAAAAATCTACTGCCAATCATTAGCGGACCGGAGTTCCGCTGTGGCGACTCCTAACCGGGAAAAGACGAAAGACACAACAACATATATTATATATATATATATATATATATATATATATATATATATATATATATATTTATGGTTCCCCTTTAGAATCTCAAATTGCTGCAAGCTCGAAATTCATAAGCTCGAACCCAGAATCTCGAGTTTTCAGCAACTTGAAATTCAAACGCGGATGTAAAAGACATGCTGTGCCCCCCAAACCCCCCCTACTTAAATATACCAACTCCGAAATCGCACTACTATGGGGATGAGTGAAATCTCCTGTTCTGCGCTGTATACAGAAGTGCACAATGGGAGAATTTCCATTCCTCAGCTATAGTGCGGTCACAGAGCTGGTATATTTCAGCAGGGAGACTGCAGGGGGACTCGGCCCCCTGCATACATGTCAGTAAACTTCCTTTTTTTTTTTGTTGTCTCCCCTTCACAAGTTCGAGTTACTGAAACTCGAGATTCTGTGCTCGAGCTTATGAATTTAGAGCTTTCAGCAATTCGAGCTTGTGAAGGGGAACCATATACACATATGTGCACACAACATAACACTATTATCTGTGGTGACAAGTATTTAACACAGTACTGTGGAATTAGAAAAAATGGGATACCAGTTGTCAGCAGCATAAAAACATTGTGCGCTACAAGCTGCCTTTTGGGATGTGAAATGGTGGGTGGCCTCAGATTGAGATAAAACATTCTGCACTGCACTTTATAATAACAGAGATGAAACATACAATATTTTATAAAAACTCTGTGAAGCAACATTTAGCACTGAAGTAATTTTCTGACTGGACCTCTTGTATTCTGCTTTGCATTTTATCAGGTTTTATTTATCAGATAATATTGATTTTTCCACTTTTTTGTGGTAATGTGCACTATTCTGAAATACCCAAACTGTATTCCTCTGAATGGAACTGTGATATGGAAGGGGTCCCATATGGAGCTGTAATATTTTCCATTTAGTTTATATCAATGGAAAAGTGCCAAAAAATGGAGCACACACATTGGTGTAAAAGCATCCCTATTAGAGCTGAGCAGCATCCTGAACCAAAGAAGAGCATTTAAAAATGCCTGTCAAGACCAGTATTTAACTCTGTACTATTAGTTTAAAAAAACACAAACTCAGACTGTTACCAACATAGCTGAAACACAACTGTGCACTGACAAACCTTATTCTGAGATGTCTGGTAGGAGGTGATCCTGGTTGGAGCTGTAACACTTGGCATTGCACAGAGGTGCCCAGAGCAGAGTGAATAATTATGATGCCCCTTCACTATGCTGTGGTTGTTTTTATTTTTGTTTTGTGTTGCCTCCAGCCTTTCCATTCTTTGCTTGTTACATTCTCAAAGTATCAAGCAATAGTACAACTTTGCAAGTTTGTACTTTAACTTTAGATTCTTGTGGGACAAATGGAGTGTTCTTTGAGGTTGGGGGAAACACCTCCCCTTTGTCCCTTCCTATAATTATGCCAGTGACAGATAATATGCACCATAAACAGTTAATATTAATATGGGGGGGGGGGTATTCAGAAACCAGTAGTACATTTCTCAACCCTGTTTTTAGCATGCTTGCTCAGTGTGCTATGCGTATTATAAGTGTTCAATTCTCATTCTGCTGTAACATCACTGTATTCTTAATGGTAAGGCAGTAGCACCACATCTGTCTGCAAGATAATCCTCACAGATGTGGCAGTCTGAGGTTATGGCTACTGTAAATAGCCATATGGTCTGCCCCAGAGCCTTACTAAGGGATTTAAATAGTGCAGCAGAGTCATTCAAAGACATGTTCTACTATACAATTTCACAACAGAGCTGTGTGACTGACTTCACTATTTTTTTCACCCACTGCAGTCCACAGCAGCAGCTGGGCAATTAGTGCCACAGAAGGTAAGTAATGCAAGGTTGTGTGTGTAGTGGGGAGTAGCGGATGTCTTTGTCGAAGGGATGACTAAAACTGTATCGATATATATGTGTGTGTCTCTGTGTGTGAATATTTGTGTGCTGCGTATGTCTTTCAGAATACCTGCTTGTATGTGTGTGTGTGTGTGTGTGTGTGTGTGTGTGTGTGTGTGTGTGTGTGCGCGCACGCTTGTGTGTCCATGTCTGTGAATACATGCTTTGTTGCTGCTGTCAGATTCACATAGTGCAAGCCATTACAACTTACATGCACACACACAAGCTATATTACATTCATTCTGATTAATTTTGATTTTAAATGTCTCAGCATTTCTGAAATGGATAGAAGTACAAACTGTATTTATTGGAGGTATTTCAAGTTCTTACTGAAAAGGACAACACACATTTCTTTTGAATGCTCAAGTATATCAGGTTTCTAGATCTTAATAAAGAAGTTATTAATATAATATTGACAAACTCAGTATTTCATTTAATTAACTAATATACTAAAAGGAGTTACTTGTTTGCAGTACAGGACTTTGATGATGCTTGGAGCTAGTAAGAAATGCATCACTGAGTGCTGGAAATTTTCAGCATTTCGGTTAGAATTCGTTGATTGCAGATCACACAAAAGTAATTAATTGCACACATCTCAGACTGATTAAAACTTGTACTGGCACTTGAAAAAGTTTTAAACTCCATTGGTTGACTTTCTCTTAAGAGATGGACAGGTCATATAAGTATGGAAGCATACAGTTAAGAAAATTCTGTTTTTTGCAACGCTGTCAACCTCTTATCTCTAGAATCAGGGGCAAATTCAGAAATTATTAGGGACAATTAGGGGCACTTTTTCAGTTTTAGTGCTATTGTCTTGAGAAGTTGACAAAACAAACTATTTCAATTAACATGCATTACATGAAGTAAAAGAAGTCTATAACTCTAATTATCATCATTACTTATTAAGTGTAATCTACCACCTTTCCTCCCAAAATCACAAGTTTTTAGGAAGGATTAGGCAGAACAGAATAAAATGCTGAGTAAAAAATGGACAATTAAGAGGTATGTTTCTGGTATTTTTTATCTGTCCCTTATGCCTGCTGATCATGTAGCTATGGCCAATTCAGTTATTCATTCTACACCAGTGAGGTAAGAGCAGTTTCTGGCATGACCACCATCTGGCCAGCCATGCATTCTATTTCCCCATTTCTGCCCTAATTCCTCCCCACTGGTTGATGTGAGGGCCTGCTGTACCCTCTCACATGGATATATACATTCCTACCCATGCCTCATAAAGGGTGCCCTGCAGATATGACCTGGTAGAACCAAGGACACTTCCCTAGCCCACAGTGCTGCATACCATACATCCTTCTTTTTATTCATTTTTGGAACCCCATCTGGCCAGATCACCTTCCTACCTAAGGACAGGCAAACCCACATCAGCCTCTCACTACCACCCTCTCCCACACAGGTACGCCACTACTCAAGATACTGATGATCATCTCAAACTTATTTGTTTTGTGCTCAGGGCTTCATCACCCTATACCATAGAATCCAATGAGTTCTTACTTTACTGATACTAGTAGTTGCCTCATTTATTCTATTTAATTTATGTTGCTTGATAAATGCAATTAACTAATAAAAGTCATTAGGTCTCCACTCTGTTTTCTGTTTTCTCAGATTCTGTCTCCTCTGACTCTTTTCTCATTTCCCTTGAACTTCTGAGAATACAGAGATACACACACACACACACACACACACACACACACACACACACACACACACACACACACACACAAACACGCTCGCGCGTGTGCACACAGTTTGATACATGTTTGTGAATACTACATGGACTCAGCATATAGAGTATGAGCCAGCACTATACTGCACATGACTGCATAGCTCTCAGTCCCTTATCTCCTAAACCAGGCAGAAAGGCCCCCAAAGAGGGAGACATTTTCAATTTTGATACTGCTGATATAGGAAGTTTAAAAGGTTAAGAGAAGTTAACATAATGTATTTTAAGAAGTACTCAAAGTCAGAAACTGTAATAATTAACATTATTTGAGTCTAATCTACAATCGTTTATGAAAAAATGCATGATTTCAGGAGGGGCAAAGCAAAATTATGAGCCAAGAGTGGGTGGCAGTTGAGAGGTAAGCATGACATTCATGTAACAATTTCTTTCTAGTGTTCTGCAGTACTGAAAAGCAAGCTACTTCCAAAACAGACAGATGGAGCTCACAGCAGCCTGCTCAAAAACAGTAATGAAGGCAGCGTTTTGTATTATATTAATAATCTCTTGACTCTAACTCCAAGATAACAGTGCTGTGACACTTTTTTTGCCAGTGTCTTGCCCCTGGATTTTTTCTTTGCACCATATGTTCCCTTGTGCATGGTTGGTTCGCAAGAGGAAGGTAGCATACAATGGTTTGACTGCACTAAACACCTTTCACTTACACAAGTGGTGTCAAAGCAAACAACTTTGCCGTCCCATCCTTGGGTCTATATTACTTAACTGAATGACCATTTCTGCGAATACCTAAATGTCGACACCTATAACGCGAACCGCGAAAATCCCGAAGCACTAAACACTGAAAGATAAAATATCGAACTGTCATAATCGGCCCACTCCACCACCCGCTACATACTATCTACCCATACAAAATAAATAAACCACATACATACACTAACCAAACCCTACTTCTAACCCTACACTAAACCCCACATACACAACTAACTATGCACTATCCTTAACCCCCTCCCTAACCCTAAGGTCCATAACTACCACACGCATTCCCCTACAGACATACATCCAAAAAATAAATAATACACATACATACAGTTAAATAAAACCCTACTTTTAACACTACACTAAATCTTACATACATTACCTATCTATTCACCTACCTTAACACATATCCTAACCCTAAACTCCTATCTATCGCACACTTACCTTTCGGAGCTATACCGCAGACGGGCCAACCATTACACTTCGACATTTCAATGTTCGCGGTTTTGGACATTCGGCGTTTCCATATTTCACGCAATACATGTCGCTCTTTTCATATTCGTGATTACGGTCATTCAATCTGGTAATAGGAGCCCCCATCCTCAAGCATAGGTGGTTGCTTTCCTGGCCACCTCCAGAGAAATGACACCACTGTATGTGTTCATCAAGAGCACAAAACCAATCACACAAAACATTTCACACAGCTAACAAGAAAGGTCACTCCTGTCTTGACATTTCTTTATTTTACCAACCATTCCTCATCTACTCTAATTTAAATAGCGTACAAATAAAATCAATATAACAAATGTCAAAAACACAGCAAACCTGAAATGTGATCACTGTGGTAATCATAACTCTCAAATTCTTTACTCAAGAATAAGGGACACAGCCAAAAATAATGAGAAACAGAGGTCTAAAATCAGGGATAATTTTTAAGCACTAATTTAATTCACTTAGAACATTACTAAAACAACAGTCTTTATATCAATATACACTATTTAAAGAAAAAAAAGTATGAAACTGTAATGTCTGGCATTACTAAATAATTGCAATACCCCATGATTAAGCTGAAAATTGAAAATTTTATGATGGTCAGGTCAAAATATTAGGAAAAATCAGGATAATTCAGCAAAACAAGGAACAACTGAAAGCTCTTACAGTAGTAGGTGCTGAACTGAGCTGTGGGCAACATCAAACCATGCCTCCCAACTGTTTATAATTTTGCAGACTGTCCAGCTTTTTCTCTCATATTTTTGTGTATTCCTCATAAAATGTTTGTATTTCTGGTAAATCACTAAGGATTGCAACCATTAAATAAGGGCACACATTTCAATTTGATTTTGCATCCTTCAGATTATATATGCTAATGAGAAGCCTGTTATTCTAGCACCTTTCTAAGAGCAGTATTTAATATCTGTGCCAGATTTGGGTCTTTGTCCCCTTATTTTTTTGGCTTCGACCATAATTGTTGTACTAAGAGGGTACATTAGACTGAAGCAACATCCTCTAGAAAAGTAGATTGCTCCCTACTCAAAGGAAATGGTTGAACTGCTGCCAACAGACATCCATAAAAAAAAAAAAAAAAAAAAAAAAAAAGGATTTGACCTACACAAGGTTATAATCCTCTAAGTCACTAGTATTTTCCAATGCACTGTAACAGAGAAATTACAAACCACAGGTGGCTAAGTTCTGCATGTATCTGACAAGCACAAAGGTGTAGCTAGGAATTTACAAATTTTACTCATAGGAGTCATATTGTATCCCAGTTACATGTTATACAGCAGCACCCTGCCATACCAGTGTGCAGTATATTACTTCTGTCTACATTACAAAGACTGGCTTTTTGCTGTATTACAAGTTTCTGCAGGAGAGTCAGCAGTCTTAGCTCACAAGGCAGCACTGTGACAAGAGTTGGGGGTTGGCATAATGATTAAAGTTCTTACCTCAAAGACACAAGGTACAGGGTTTGATTCTTGGGAAGCATGGATAGGCTTAAAAAGACCCCCTGAGTTCATAAGTGCATCTCTTTGCCATATCATGGTAGCCAGTTTCTCAGAAGTCAATTTACACTATTTCCAGCACTGAGTGCTGACAAGCTTCAGTGTCACAACACAGCAGCGAGTCCATTCATTTTAGCACCAATATCTACTTTCTACAATTAGACAACCTGAACTAAGACCAATAAAGCTAATGGAGAAGAAAGCATTTTCTAACAGATCCCGACAAAATTTCCCATGTAGGAATTATGTCTGACACCATTAGTGAGCATAACCCAGTTCTTGCCATATGGAAACATACCATATTACATAGAAACATCCAATATAAAATGATCAGAAATACAACCAAATGCAATAAAGAAACATTCTTGTCTATCATGAGGTATAGCAACTGGGAACTACTAAAAACTCTAACTTTAGGTGATGCAACAACACGCTTCAACAAAACTTTCCTGTCCATTCTAAACTTTCTAGTACCACAATGGAGAAACAAAGTCAAAGCAAATTCTGCACCATGGCTTACACCAGATATAAAAAAGGTAATGCATTAAAAAAATAATGCTTGGGAAAAAAACGGTATAAAGAAAAAAAATAAACAATTTGCAACTATATCAACAGTTACAGCACCTATCTAAGAATATCATCTAAGCAAAACTAGTACATTAGGTTACAGGAAAATCACTGTAAAACTCCAAAGCAGTTTTAATCAACAATCAATAAAATTATACAACATGGTCAAAGATGGAACAGACTATAACATAGCATGCAGACATCTCATACTACATATATGTTGCAAATTCCCTTAATAAATGTAATAACACATCAGCAAGTGATACGAAGACTGGTGTTTCTACCGTCTCAGTTACTACAACTACTACCACCATGATAACAAAAAACTTACTCAAAAACTTAAGTCTACCTCTTTTGCAGTTGAAAAACTACCAACAGAATATGTCAAATTAGCAGCAGAAACCATTGCATACCCACTATCTATTCATTCTCTCCAAGAAATAATAGTCTCCTCACTGTGGAAACAATCCTGTTATCTCTTTACATAAAGGTGGCAAATTACTTGAACTAGTAAATAACAGACCTATCTTGTTCCAAGGCCAAGAAGGAGAAGAGTTTTCAGACCCCATTTAACTTGTCACAATCTACAGGAACTTTGCAACCTCTATCATCCTCAACTCAGACCCAGGGTAAACTGAGGGGAACCCTCAGGTTATGTGCAGCACTTAGAATTTTTAGCTACAGGTATCTTTCAGAGACCAGAAGGTGACATGCTGGGGGGGGTGTCACAGGCATCAGCATCCAGGATTCTCCATCAATCCTGTATGCGATGCTACAGCATGCCAGTGACCACATATATTTTCCTAATACTCCTGAGGACATGGCTAGAAATATGCAGGAGTTCTTCCCTGTAGCACACTACCCTGAAGTACTGGGTGCCATAGATTGCACACACATAGACATTAAGGCTCTACATAAATAGAAAGGGCTTCCTGTCTATTAACTGTCAAGTTGTGTGCAGTGCCAAGGGGAATCATTTTGAACATGTGTGCTGGCAACCCAGGCAGTTACCATGACTCACATATATGGCACACTTCGCAAATGTATCAGATGTTCACTGGGGGGATATCCCTCAGGTCATCTACTGGGGGATGCAGGTTATGCACTGGAACCGTGGTTGATGATGGTCATCAGAAATATACACACACTTGCTGAAGAACACGATAATGAGGTACACACTCAAACCAGAAATATCATAGAGTATGTGTTTGGGCTGCTTAAGTCATAGTTCCAGTGCCTGGATATATCTGGGGAAGCTCTGCAGTACAATCCATGGACATGTACTGAAATATTCATAGTATGTGCCATGCTGCATAACATCATCCTAAGAAAACAGCTTTAGCAGGATTAACAAGGGGAAAGGGCACACATCCCACCACCTATGGCAAGGTCACCACAGCCACATGCAGTTGAGGATTCAGAGGAGGAGCCAACAGCTGCTGTGGGTGTAGGCAGATGTAGGCATGTTTAATATGCCCTTGCATTGGCTAAGAGGCAACACATAGCACACTCACTCACCACCTAAGGGGCTGAAACCTTCCTCTTATGCACATACATATAGTCACACTGATGCCAGGCAATTCTCACAACCTTTACCTACCCATGTAATGGCTGTGTACTGCTAGCATCAGATAGTCAGCCCTTAACTGAAACTGTTGCAACTGCTGGATTTACAAGGTAAGTGTTCAACCTGGAGTGTATTGTGTAATAATATGAATGAATGGCATATCCTTGCATGTTGTTACGTGGTAGTGTAGGCAAGTAAAAGGTGGATGATTTGTACAGAAATGGCCTTAACATGTGACAGCAGAGACATATGTGACTTGTATGTGTCCATTATTAAGTAGTAGGCCTCAAGCATCAAAGATTCAGTCATACCTCTCAAAAGTACTGATGGTCACAGACTGCCCTCAGCTTAGCACGATAAGTTTGTACTGGAAAATCATTACAGAGAGAAGTTGGAAAGTAATGAGACATATTTCAGTTTCAGACATCACAACCTGCAGAAGATCATTCACAACACTGATACAAAAAAGTCTGATGCTATTAACTATCTAACTTTCTAAGACCAATACAAGTCAAAGGTACAATTACCAATTCATAACTTCAAATGCAGATATACTTAGCACTAAGTCATCTATACACCCTGAACATCTGACACAAAACATATGTATCCCTGAATCCAAAAGATAGAAAATAGGGATATGGGACAGTTATCATCACTTGCACAGGGTGTTGTATGGGGGGGACAGAAAGCTATTCTTCACTTTCCTGGGAGCTGTCTGGATCCCTGACAGTGAACAGGAACTCTTCATTTGGCATTAGATGTGGCTCTGTAGCAGCCCACCCCCCAGTACCCATCCAATCATGGGCCACTGCAGCTGCGCTCCTCTGTGCAGATGAGGTCATGCTAGTGGACTTATTTTTGCACCTAATCATATGTCTTGCTATGACCACCTACTGCAATCACATCTGCAACTATCTGCTGCCAAATTTGCATTCTGCCTGACATATCTCCACATTCCCTCTCAAGCAAAAAGGCACTATGTCACCTAAAAGCTTCAACAATGACCTGATTCTCAGGGTCACTGAAGGGTGGTTTGTGGGGATTGAGACACTGGGTTCCATTGTCCTAGGTGTCCCAGAAAACAACAGAAGGATAATACATGTAAGTATCACATAGCTAAAAAATGCATGTTCCCAGATAAAACAGAAAAGGTAGCATTTCAGTATTACCCACTGGACAAACATAAAACAGTCTAGAAATTTGAGATATGAATAACAAGAATTGTGCGGTTGTAACATATTACATTCACACCCAAAGCAAGGCTGGATGAAAAACAAAAAAGAAAGTAACAATAACAACATATCCTTGTTTGTGCCAAAAGTGAGATGCAGCTTTGCTCCCCCACCCCCAAAATAACAGGCAGATGACACATGTTGCTAACAAACCATCAGTTAAATACTAAAAGTGCTGTCAATGAAGTGTCCCTGAAATATGTGTACAGAACATTTCAATTTTAAGCTATTGCCAATCATGTATACCTGGGAAATGCCTTGGCAAACATGCCCATGCCATCAGTGCACTTCTAGGTAATCTATACAGATAAAAGAAGCATTTGCCTATATATATATATATATATATATATATATATATATATATATATATATATATATATATATAAAATAGATTTTTCTTAATGACATTTCAGCATTTGCAGTATATACCTGAAAAATACAAGCATACCTTCTCAAGTTCAGTAGGCTTCTGTGCAGATATATCTGGAAGTAATAGTCTCTTCTGTGTTCTCCACATAAACAAGTCTCCTCACCTTCATGTTCCTTAGCTACATGGTTGCCTTTTTATGGTGTAGATTCAGGGCTGGTAGCATGGTGAAGATACAAATGAGGTGTGAACTCATTAGAATTTCTGAATCCCAAATGCTTGGCTCTGTGTATTAGATGTAAACATAGAGCAGGCAGTCTCTCAGTGTTTGTTGATAATGGATTGCAACTGTGAATGACTAGTGGTAGGGAGAAGGAAAATGCAACAGCAATGCAGACTGCCCTGTCTCCAGCAGATGTGTCAAGTTAGACTTACAAAGTGCATAGAAGTCATTTTTATCAAGGTTGGAAATGTACATAAGCAGCACACAATTCATAGATTCTGTTCATTAACATCCAACCTCCCCTTTATTTGTTGACAACTGTATATTATCATTATGTAATATTCTAAAACATTTTTAAGGACAATGATATAGAATGCTTTATAGACTGTAAGTCTCAGATTACTGGTCAAATAAGACAGGAATATGCAAAAAAACACAGAGAGGTAAGATAGAGCTGCACTTTTGCAAGCAATAGTTATAAATAGTTGTGTGATCACTCAGTGTACTACATTCAAAATTAATGCATATACAAATAATTGTTACATGATTTGCTAGTACAGTGGATAGTGTTGCAGTTGGTTGTATGCAGAATGATTTCATCTCCCTGATGCAAAGCTGTTTGTGTGGCAAAGAGGGATAAGGCACCCTTACTGTGTTCTGAAAGTTCACTGGAGTGAGATTTCAAATCCAGACCCATGTAGAAATCTATCATGTGTGTTAACAAACACTTTGTAGTGTTTATTTCATAGATTGTTTTTCTTCATTTCAAGTACTTTTCCCTTTTATTTATTTGTTTTTAATGCCATTGTTGGCAGAGTATACGGCTTACCACAAACAAGACAAATGGAGAAAATTAATGCCAGATTTGGCTGTGCTTACCTCATTTGCATGATGCTTAGCAGTGCGTAGGCTGGGCTAGTAGCCCAAACAGGAGGCAGACAGAACACCTGCAGATCACCTGCAGTCAGGGCATCTGTAAAAGTTCAAAGGTCAAAAACTATACATTGTTGCAATGTTTTGCTTTCCATCAATCAATGCTGTGTTGCACAGCGGTTAACACAGATCACTTAAGAATGAGTAAGAAATTATGGAAATGCCATGCAACTAGTCCTATGACAGCAGGTGCAAGTATAAGGCTGTAATACAGATAGTCCTGGGTTCTTGTACAGGGTGTGCAACCTATTTTTACTGTTCTGACAGTGCAGTTGATAGCAATGAACTGAAAAATAGACAAATGTTATTTCAACATTCTTGTGACAACAGGTATAAGTGTAGAACTGCCATACATATGGTCCTGGGTTCTAATACAGGATATTCCAGACATTTTTACTGTTGTTTCACTTCCCATTATATTCACTCTCACTTATAACACTTTAGATAGTGGAGCTGATATGACTTATATGTATGAGGGATAATACACCCTTATAGTGTTTTCAGATGTATGACTGAAGGTATACTGTCTACTATAGTTATGTAAGTATGATTCTGCAATCTGGACTTGCATGGCCTTCACAATTACATAAGATACATACACAACTCGATGTACATAAAAGAATATTGTGAAGTCACACACATACATGTGTAATAACTCAAACTTTCAGCTGTATTTATAAATGATTCCTGACTATATCTGAGCAGCACTTCTGTGGCAAAGATGGAGATCACCTCTGTGGAAAAAATGTTTTGTCTCTTATGCCTAGGTTTGAATCCCACACTTCAAAAATCTATTTTATCAGTGTATAAAGCCAAAAGCAAATGTGTTAAGTCATGACATTTATGCCCCCAGTACATGTCTGAAAATTTATCTCACTGAATAGTTACCTTCCAATTTTCAGTATATATTTTTCAAGGTACAGCAGCAGACAACCCTCAAACTAAGGACAAGTGTCAGAGTAACCCTCCTATTTCAAGTATTTCTGTCATCTCTCCTTGGCACTACTGCTCTCTGCTTAACATTGCTCAAACACTGTTGGCATTGTTGCCCAAGTTTGTGCACTACCGGTAAATGCAATAACTGGAATTGGTGGGAAAGCTTTAGTTTCCATTGTTCTAGGTCAGGTGTTAGACATGGATGGAGTTAGCAGGAAAGCTGCCAAGTTTAGGGTGCAGAGGTGGGGTTTCCAGGAGTCTAGGATATTTATTGGACTCCTTGTAAAGCACTACAGTGTAAGGCTTCTGCAGGGGGATGATTCTTGCTCCCAGTACAAGTCTGAGGCATGGAGTAGTTTAGCTCAGGCTGTATCCAGTGCTATTAGCATCCTGCACACTGGGGAGCAGTTTAGGCATTATTTTAATGATCTAATTAGGAGCAAAAGGGATACCCTCAACCATTGATTGAATAAATCTGAGACTGTGGACATCTCACAGCTGTGTAAGTATGGTAATAAAAGAGTATTTGTAATACTTAGAAAGCTAAATGTAGGCAAGACTGGTATGCATAATGCTCTTCTGTTCTTTTCTGTTCTTTCCCTAGCTAATGCCAACATAGAGTTCAATAGATGGGCTCATGCTGCTTGAATGGAAAGACTGAGTGAAGCAAGAGGTATGTATGCAGAACAAGAGAAGTAGTATTGTAGCTTTAAAAGTTAAAGATAGATTTTGGGTTTTTTATACAGTTGTAGCAAATTCAGCATGCATATCCTAACTATAACAGCAAGCATGCATACATTAGTCTGTAGCACAAAATATATTTAGGAGTCAAATATAAGACTGTAGTCAGAGGTTCTAGGTTCAAATACTACGAGTCGCAACTATACATTACTGCATTTCTGTAATAGTGTTTACTTTAAGATATATATAAATGCCATAAATGCCCTGCTGTTGACTGTAATCGGTATAATTGGAACACACACACATATGTGTAATATATGCACATTTCAAGGATTAGTTTCATCAATCTATAGTTATAGTGTATATTTGTTAGGATGTATACTTAAATGTAATACTTCAGATACAATAGTTAAATAATTGTGTTAATGCATTGTATGTCACATATGATGATACTAATTTTATCTTTTTTTCTCTTTTTTTATTTTCTATTATGTGTCATCAAAATGACTCCATATTATCCATGTGTACCATATCACTAAATGCTATACAGTACAGTGAGGTAGGCCAGCTCCAGTGTATCAGCCTGCCCCCACTCCACTGGCTACAGTACCGATGTCCAGTATGTCTTGGAGCTACCCTGACAGCACTGCCTCTGATGCCCCTGCACTACCTGTGCCCTCAGGTAGTACTTCCCTGGCAGCTGGTGCAGTGGTACCCTCCAGGACAAGTGGCAGAGGTGGTGATTTCATCACCTGGCGGGAGATGCCAGAGTTGGTGCATAGGGTCATGTACCGCACCATTAGTGTACACCTATGCTGGATGGAGGGGTTACTCTCTCTCATGGTCTGTAGGAGGAGCAGATGTCAAGCACTCCAGCCACCAGCAGACTAAGAGGACAGTGATGACAGACAGCCAGTGGTTGAGGACTCAATTCTCACTGTCTCCATGTTTGACGGATATGAGCTTGTGTTGTCCCCTCTCTCACCAGAATTACAGTGACCCCCAACATTTTGTGTCCCTCACTATCCCTGTCTTCTTCCTTGTTTGTCATTTGTTTGCTTGCATTTGCTTCCTCACCTACTCAACTTACCTGACCCAGAAATACATACATCCCTTAACCAGCATTTTACTTTTACTTTATTAAAAAAAAGGAATCTGTCCCACAAAGCAAAATATTGTCCCATACATAGCTCTCTGTTTCACACACATACCTTCTTGACAGTTGATTTGTTCCAGCTGTATACAACATTATTACATCATTGTCACCCCCTCTCTCTGGAGATGACAGTCCAAATTCAACTAACATTCTGCACATATAATCAGCTTTTACTATTGAAGAAATTGATAGCTATGGTTTTACCTGCCTTCCTCCTGCACATTGCTGTATTTCTTTCCCTTTGTTCTTCTCTCAGCTTGCTCCCCATTTCACCACTTTCCCATCTACCCCATTTTAATACTATAATCTGGTCAAAAAATAGAATCACACACACAACACATAAGTAGCAGCAACCCGCATAAGTAGCAGAAAAAGCAATGGATTCCTTCACTTTTTGGTCTTTATGTTTGCCTGGAGTTTGGCATCACACACCTCAGCACAATGCCACTTAACCCAATTAGGCTATATCAAAACACAGTAACACATGCTGAATGTACTATAAAGAATAATGTCATTCCATTATCACTGTTTATTTAAATGTATTAGATACATCTGGAATTGAGCCCATTATCACTTGGGCTCAAAAAGAAATGTGTCAATGCATTTATACCTGCTGCCACAGAGTCAGTTAAGCAGCAGGTGTGTTTTATACACTCAGTACCAACTCTCAGACTTTTATCAATGCGGTTCACATTTGCACACTGCTTAACTATGCGCAAACAGGGAAAGTAATGGAAATGCATATCTCGCATGCGCAAATACTTTGCCAATCATTGCACAAACCCGCTACTCACTGCTGCGCTATGCAAAGTCAAAATTAGCATGTATTAGTGTTGTTTACTGTCCATTTACTCTTTATGCCATGAAACTGCATGTGGAAACTTAACAAACTGAAGGCCCTATCTAACAATATGTAACATATTTACAATGCAACCATGTGTTGCCTCCCCCCATGCACTGCAACCCTGGTGTCTCCAGTACTTTTTCACAAATATATCAACTATACTACATAAATTAATATCACATGTTGTGTGATATGCAATGCATGTTAATCTGATAAGATGCAGAACTAGCACTATCTTCACAGTTGAACATGCCAACACATCCATCAACTGACCCTAGGAACTATTGACCCATAAGCCTAACCAGCCTTATCTACAAGGCCATGGAAAGAATCATCATGGACCTTATCCACAGGAACACAGGTGACCTTCAACACTCTTGACCTGAACTATTTGGTTTTGCAAAGGGTAGAGCTTGCTTATTCAACCCAGTGAACTTTTTTGATAATGTCCCCAAAGCCCTGGATGAGAGGAAACAGGACATACTGCCTATGTTGATTTAGCCAAGCCCTTTGACATAATCCTCCATTCAGGTATCATAGAGAAACTCTCCCACCTGGGGATTAACCCATACATTACTAGATGTGTAACCAATTGGCTCACCAACAGAATATACACTGTCAAAGCTGGGGAGTCCACCTCCACCGGTAGACCAGTTACCAATGGAGTACCTCAAGGATCTGTGTTGGGCCCTCTACTGTTTGGAAACTATTTCTCTTAAGTCCATGTGAAGGCAGATTGCCTGTGGCTTACCAAGTTTGCAAATGACTATCAACTGAGCACAATCATATAGAGTCCCCCAATGATGTTAGCATATTACAGAAAGGCCTGACACAGACAAATGATTGGTGACAAACTCACAGACTGAAACCTAATGCAAGAAAATGCCTCATTGTCCCCTTTGGCAAAAAAGCAGCCATGCTAATTATTATACATAGCACTCCTCTAAACTCAAACTCAGTGGTGCAAGACTTGGGAACACAGGTTGATAGCAATGTTAACTTCAATCACTATGTTTCCATAGTGGTAAGACACACATTTTACATTGCCCACTTCATAACTAAGGGCATTGCATCCAAAACCAGAAAGGTATTAGCCCTGCTGTTCTTGACCTTTATCAGACTACTAATTGACTACAATGCTCCCTTCTGTGTGTTCCTCACCAGACACCTGCAGCAGCTTGAGAGAACAAAGAGGTTTCTGACCAAGAGAATCCAGGGCCTCCAAAACATGAGATACATGGGAAGACTGAAAGCCCTGTCACTGTTACTCAGTATCATACAGGCTGCTGAGAGGTGACCTGCGCCTGGCCTACAGAGCAGTCTCAGACCCTGCCCTAACATAAATGCTGGACATCCACAAATTAAATGGGACAAGAATAACTTGTTGCAGGAATCTCAACCTAGCTTGTGACATAAAAAGGACATGCTGGAGAGATGCTATATCTCCCAGTGATTGCCACTCCTTTGTAATAGGCTCCCACTGCATTTGAAGCAGTGCTCCTCAATGACCCTATTCAAGTGTAAATTTGACAGCTGGATGGGTGACTATAAATTCATGCCATGGGTGGCACCTATGTCCCTCATGGACAACAGCAGTCAGTGCTGATCACAAAATCACTCTGTTAACAGTGTCCATCTAACTATGCTCAGGAAGGGTACTTGGGTTTTTCATGACTAGGTTTGTACAGGCCCTAAGGTCATTAGCCTAGTATCTTCTTAGGAACCTGTGAAGCTATGAACCTATGCAGGCTTCCAATCATATTCTCTTTTACATCCAGTGCTGTTGTCATGCATCATAAGTTGTCCTGCAGCCTTATAAAAGTCAGATGTATGCCGTGGTGCTTGCATAAATTACTGAGTTCTGTAGTCTGTGTACTTATATATGCAGGGGGTTCTGTTCTCACTGGAGTCATGTGTGTATGTGTGTGTGTGTGTGTGTGTGTGTGTGTGTGTGTGTGTGTGTGTGTGTGTGTGTGTGTAACCAGAAGACCAGAAGTGTGTATCCTGCAGTTACCACTCCAGTCCCATGAACTGACAGTATTTTGATACCTGCACATACCTACACATCCATTTCATGCAGGCATTCCAATATCTTCTCACCAATATGCTCTGCTGATGTCATCCACTATAAGTTGTCATGTAGCCTTGCAAAAGTCAAACTTGTGCCATGGCACTTCCATAAATTACTGTGTTCTGTAGTCTATGTATTTAGATAGGTGGGGGTTCTGTTCTCACTGCAGTCAACTGTGTATGTGTCTAGACAAAAGAGCAGAAGTGTGTATCCTACAGTTACCACTCCAATCCCATGAATTGACAGTATTTTGATACTTGCACATGCCTACACATCCATTTCATGCAGGCCTCACAATATCATCTCCAAAATGCACTGCTGATGTCATCCACTATAAGTTGTCCTGCAGTCTTATAAAAGTCAAACTTGTGCTGTAGCACTTGCTTAAATTACTGAAGTCTGCAGTCTGTGTACTTAGATTAGTAGGGGGTTCTGTTTTCACTGGAGTCAACTGTGTGTGTGTGTGTGTGTGTGTGTGTGTGTGTGTGTGTGTGTGTGTGTGTGTGTGTGTGTGTGTGTGTGTGTGTGTGTGTGTGTGTGTGTGTGTGTGTGAGTGTGTGTGTGTCTAGCCAGAAGAGCAGAAGTGGGTATCCTAAAGCTACCACTCCCAATCCCATGAATTCACAACAGTTTGAAACTTGCACATGCCTACACAACCATTTCATGTAGGCCTCCCAATAACTTCTGTCCAACATTCACTGCTGATCTTATCCATTATAAGTTGTCCTGCAATCATGTAAAAGTCAAGAGTTGTGACAAGGCACTTGTGTAACTTACTGAGCTTGGTAGTTGTGTACTTAAATAGGTAGGGATTCTGTTCTCACTGTAATCAGCTGGGGTGTGTGTGTGTGTGTGTGTGTGTGTGTGTGTGTGTGTGTGTGTGTGTGTGTGTGTGTGTGTGTGTGTGTGTGTGTATGTGTGTGTGTGCATGTGCATGAGCATGCACACTTGCTTTACATTACAGAGAGCCTTTTACACCAGCATGTGGGACACTGTTATTGCCATAGTCGCCTCACAAAACACTCCTGTCATTAGCTATAAAGTTTTGTCTGAGACACTCCAAGTCATACTTGAGCTGTGGTGCTTGCCTTAAATACAGAGTTCTGCAGTCTCTTTACTTAGATGTGTAGGGGTTCTATTCTTTGCACAGTCAAGGGGGGTCTGCATGTGTTTGTGCACTCACTTGACATTACAGAGAACCTTTTACACCAGCATTTGGGACACTGTTATTGCCATATTGTCCTCATGAGACACTTCTGATGTCATCAGTTATAAAATGTTGTCTGAGACACTCCACATCAGACTTGAGCTGTGATGATTGCTTTAAATACAGAGGTCTGTAGTCCATGTACTTTGGTAGGGGTTCTGTTCTCACTGCAGTCAATTGGTCTGTGTGTGTGTGTGTGTGTGTGTGTGTGTGTGTGTGTGTGTGTGTGTGCGCACGCACTTGCTTGACATTGCAGAGGGTCTTTTACAACAACACATGGGACACTGTTAATACCATATTCTCCTCACCAGACATTGCTGATGCCATCAGCTATTTCTGATTTATGAATGTGCACCATTGTCACCAGGACAGGGTTAGAGACTGGCCTGGAGGACAGGCAGAAATCACCTCATTCTATATGATACAGATTACAGTGACATGGTTTTCATTCTATGCACATACATCATGGTATGGTTTGTAGCCCCTGATTTTTCTTGATGAAAAACCCCTGTGGTCTCTCCACTCTGCATGTGTCTGGTGACGTACATGCAAAAGAGAGCATTATACTCTGTTAGTGTTCTGATGAGGTTTGAGTACAGTGCTGTAATATAATCCTCAGATCTGAATATGATGGTGTAACTTATGGTGTGCACAACATAGGCTTGTAATACAAGTGTGCACTTGGTGGTCGAAGTTCAGATTGCTATGTATATGCATTCACAGTGCTTGCATAACTGGATTTCAGTATAGCTGGACTGTTGTTAATGCTGTAATTAGCAGGGAATTCCACTTTACAGAAGGACAAAATAAAGACACATTTTTTGCATTTATTTGTAGACCATGTGACTTTGCACCAGGGATTTGTCTGTGTTAGCCCCCAACTGTAGTCATCATAGGTGGACTCAATGATTGCACCCAGTATGCAAGAATCAGCAAATGCAGTAAGCCAAAGGCAATATACTTTAGCCTGAACTGGTGAGAAATAGATTCCAAACAGTAACGGGACAAGCACAGATCCCTGGGGTATGCCAATGGTGACAGCTCTACTGGTACAGGTTGATTCAGCAACCTTCACAGTATGTGTTCTGTCAGTGAGCCAATTGGTTACCCATCTAGTGACATAAAGTTTAATCCCCAGCTGGCAGAGTTTCTCAATGATACCTGCATGGGGGATTGTGTTCAACTCCTAGGCCAGATTGGGATAGCCAGTGTGCACTGTCTTACCTTCATTCAGGCCTATCACACAGAATCAACAGGCTGTGACAACATTACAGATCAACTCTCACGTGACTCATCACATAAACCTTCCTGACATGGTTGAATAACACTTCAGCACATCATCCACACAGACTATGTTCCAGTAGAATGGTGTACATCAACATGTATCCATCTGAGTTGGGGGGACAGCACCTCATGCATGCATGTATAGACACATCCTGACTCTCTGGTGAGGTAGACTAACATGTCATTATACACCTTTTCTAAGTGGGCACTAGTAATATCCCAGCTGTGTATAACAGACCTGTGTGAGTTGTTAATGCTACTTCATGTCTGTTACATCTGTTAGATGTCTTCAAAGAGGTCATCAAGTGTATGCATGATGACAACACTATCATCCTTTTGAACTTGATGAGCCCAAGGCATTTGACACAGATCCACACTGAGGTATTCACTCAACACTGTACAATGCAGCCATAAACACCTATATCACCGAGTGGATAGACCACTGTATCACATACATGGCATCTAAATACATTGAAATGTGTGGATTGATCTATATCTCAGGTCCAGTGATCAGGTCCGTACATCACAGCTGTCTGGTAGGCCCTTTCCTGTCCATTATTTAAGTAACATACATCACAGATGACATACACATCCTGTGTCTAAATAGCTGTCTGAAGGACAACAGATTATGGGCAATCATTGACTCTAACTGTGATATTAGTCAAATACAGACAGTATTAACACACACCAAAGATTGCTGCCACAGCCGTGTCAACACCTGTAATGACACAAAAACACGGAGGGATTTGTTACATCAGGAAAACAAACACACAACCCAAGTATAATGTAGACGCACCCTATAATCAGACGAATAGGTATGTGACCTGTGTCCTGGGATAGATGGTAAGTGGAACACCCACCAGCATGTGATCACAGTGTTGACTACTTCCTTATATGTAACACAAGTACTGAGTACATGAAGGACATCCACATCACAGACCATAATACCTCCACAGTTCAAAGCCTTCATGACACTAGTAACTGAATACAATGCACCCTTTTTCATGTACTTCATACACATCTTCCAGTGATGTGTAACTGAAGTTACCACCTTTGCCACAGTGAGCTATCAAAAATCTTATTGGCCATACCTAGATAATCTTTTTGTGGTATAAACATTGCTGTTTGATTTTGCGGAACCCCCATGAAGTTATTACACCAGATGCATGTGTGATACCTGTTCCAGTGATGCACACAGTACATACATAGCTGTTTGACAACATTAATGGCATGGATAACATTCGTGACAGTGTGGATTGTGCCATATATATATATATATATATATATATATATATATATATATATATATATATATATATATATATATATATATATATATATATATATATATATATATATATATATATATATATATATATATATATATATATATATATACACACACACACACACACACACACACACACACACACACACACACACACACACACATGCGCACCAGTCAACTCACCTGTATTGATGATAATGTTGCATACAGATATAGCAGTATCCCTTCTAATAACTCCAACAGATGTTACAGGGCCAGGACAGTGTGCATGATTACCCTCATAGGGTGCAGATACTCATAATAGTTTTACAAGTGTGTTTGTGCAGAATCATCTATGATCACTTTAAATCACATATGTTACATCAGAGACATAGGATTACTTGTGATATTATTCTGATATTGCCCAAGATTGTGCTTGCTTCTTTTAATGTTGTCATGTGTCTTTACCTGTATCCTACTTGCTGAAGACCTGTGCTGAGATTACACTCACATTCAGTCAAATCAGTTTGCACAGATTCACAATATGCAGCCAACCCCAATTGTATAACATCCCTGATAGATGTCTTCTGCATTGTTCATGTCAGGATGATTATCTCAAACAGACATCTTTCCCATTTTTATGTCATCTTGTGTGACTGTCACATAATACTTATTTTCACTGTGCAGTCTCTACTGTACCAGATTGATATGTGATTGGTGTTGTCTTCCATTGACATGCCCTCATCTGCTGTAATTAGGTTGTTTCACCTGTCCTATTTCCCTGGGTTCATTCCTAGAATTCATCTGTGTGTCCTTATTCAATACACACACATCCCCTAAGTGCTTATTTTACATGACAGTCCACGTACCCTTACACATCATTTACACAACTTCGGTACAGAATGCTAGGAATGGGATTTACAATACTCTGCACTGTATACACTGTTCTGTACTGTGTTTAGACCATATACATAATTCATACCTCTCAACTGTCCAGATTTTCATAGGATGTCCAGATTTTTGCCTTATATATCTTTTGGTCTATTCCTTATAAAATGTATGGTTTTCTGCCAGATCAATGGGATAATTTCAAGATTGATGTCACTCAATAGCTACATGCATTTAACTTTCAGACTTTACATCCTTCAGAAAATATATCTTAACACATTGTTGTGTTGTTCTAGCACATTTCTAAGCTTAAAAGTTTAAAAGTTTCTAAGTTTAAAAGAGCAAATATATAAATTCTGTCCCTATTTCTGGGTCATTGCCCCCCCCCCCCATTATGCTGGCCTTTGGCCACATCTTTTGCACTAAGAGATTGAGAGATATGTGAACTATTATATGTTAAACCCTGGTTATCATTATGGCATTCCACACAAACCCGCTAAATTACTGTGCTTTAAGTAACAGATTTGCTGTCCGTGTTGCTTTACACAGTTTCTTGTTCGGCAACACTGTTGCCAGCCATGAAACCATGCTTATTTATGTTTAAAGGTAATGAGCGGCATTAATATATAATTAGCGCTACTGCTCAATGCGCATCACCAACTGCACACATGTAAACTATCCCCGGGGATTATTTGTAAATTGAAATGTATCTACACTATGCTTGATCTGAATGGTCTTTACTCTCTCTTTATGTATTACTGTAAGTAGGTGCAGAACAGTGATTTCAACACATTCAAATTTTAATTTCCAAGTTTAGGCATAAAGTTTGGTATTGGCACCCCAAAATCTGTCATAGACTTTAAATTATGGTGTTTACAAAATTAGAACTGTGTTAGAATAGCAGTGGCTGTATTATCCTTCTTTTCAGAAAGATAAGAAGTCTGAAACTCAAATGTCTCTCATTAAGTCTGTGACTAAGTGCATGAATCATTGTGGGTGGTCAAGTCTAGTTGCACCGTTTTCTCAATATCACCTTAAATCGGAATCTGTATACAGTTACAATATATTGGTTGTCATTGACTATGTGCAGTTGGTAATTATTTCTTGTTTTTCACTCTCAACATGAATGAAGTTTTTCATATGTCTACCCACCATTGTAACAATCTTGAACATATTTCATATAAGTCATATTAACTATTTGTATTATGAGGAGTTCACATTCTTTATGGCTTTTAGACACAAAATAAATATTTTACTTGGATTAACTAAACATTAAAAAACATCTTTTTTTCTTATAAAGCACTGCATCATGAAGTTCTGCAGTGCATGTAGCTGTAGCAATGGTTGAAAATAATGTAGAAGCTGGCACCATTTTCCCAAAAATCGAGACCACAGAAGACTTTGGCTTGAGGGTATGCACTGGCAAAGCTAGAAGCCAGGAAAGCACAACATTCTGTATGAGAAGGACTTTGAAGACAATTTGTTTTTCCTCCATCAGTGGTTGAATCCATGGGTTTCCAACCCCAGCTACAGAGATTAATGGATGATGCTGTGCCAACTGTATTTTCAGTCAAGTCTAACAATGTTCATTGTCAGCCGTCCGGAAGTGTAGCAGAGTATAGATATCTATCCATCCACTGCATAGTCCATAACTCTATTGTATTCACTGTCATAAGCCAATCCAGTTATTACACAGAAATTACAGGCATATTGTTGTCATTCACTGGATTTTTCAGTCTGTACTAAGAGTTTCTATTAGTATAAAGTCCTGTGCATTGGAAAATATATGCACAGAAGAGTAGTGTTGCACTGACAGGACATCATTCAGCTCCAGATTTGTCCAATATTACCATAAGAATATTAAGATTCACTCTCAATTGTACAGTACTGTTTTTCCAGATACTTCAAGTGGCTGGATTGTTTCCTAGTACTAACACTTCATCAAGAGCATGCCTCATTCTGAAAATATCACATTGTGAATTCTCTGACTGTGTCAGATAGTCTTGGTGAAGAAATTGACAGTGATGACAACTTACAGTGAATTTTCACTGAAGTGCAAAGCAGTATTAATCATGAATATGCTACATGTGTGCCAGCTGTTAACCAATGCCCATGGATGGCCTTGGCTACTCAAAAACGTGTTCAGGTAGGCCTTTCAGTCTGTGTTAATTTAGTAACCTTTCATGCTCATTCACCAATAGAGAGTTTCTGTAGATTCTATCATTATTTTGCAGTTATATTAATTTTCATTTGCAGTATGTCATAGAAATGTTAGTAGAGGTGTACATCGATTGACATGTAATGTAAAATCAGCAGACTTATGTACTTCTGTTCTTAAGTGCTTATCTTATGTTAGTTATCATTGCAAGTTTTAGTGAAAATAAAACCTGTCTTTGTAGCAAACAGTTACTAAAGCATGCCAGTCAGATAAAGGTATGTCTCAATGGGGCGATGTATGTACCCAGACACAGCTACAAACCACACACAGGAGAGTGCAAGTGGATACATGTGTACAAAATAACTCACAAGTGCAGTGTGACAGAGGTTTAAAATCAAAGACACCTGCTGCAGCAAATGATGGAATCTGTCAGCATGTAAACTGACAATGATTCATTGCTGTCTGATGGCAATCCAGCAAATGACTCAGAGTCAGACTGGATGTCAAGTCACTGGCAATGGAAGTTCTCAACCAATCTCTGACTTTGACAGGTATGATTATCACAGTAGTGCTTGCCTTTGTCAACATTTTATGCCTGACTTCAGACATCATTCATTTCATTAATTTCCATGTTTACATTGATGTTCAAATCAGTGTTTTTAGTTGATGTTGCTTATCTACAATTCCAGGTACACAGAGTTGATGAATGATTAGCCTATTATCATAAGCGGACGATCCTACTCTTTGAAAGTGCATTGGTGGTGATGATCAGCATATATATGACATGCCTGAGAGGCAGCTGGGGGAGGTTTTTATACATCACCTAGTCATTTTTCTAGTTGTCTTGCTACAAGTGTGTGAAAAAGGCTATAGATGTTACTTCTCAACGCAGCCAGACTGGGAAGCATACCAGCAGGAAATCTATTAATATCTTCTGCTTTGTGCTTTAGCAGTGTCAATAGAGTCCGTACTCTTCAGATGTTTATAGCCATGAGGATGGCTTGTATTAGTAGAAGTACCTATCACTCGATACAATGGCGGCATCTAACTCCAGGAGTGGAACAGGTCTGGCATAAGCACCAAAGAAATCTTCTGTACCCATCCTGTAAAATCTTACAAATGATGCAAAGTGCTGCTCCCAGGGACACAGTGCAGAGTATAGATCTTATTCAGTGATGGACCTTTCCTCTTGCAAGTTCATAGACATTCAGGTGGTATAGTGTGTGACTTACTCATACACTATTCTTTGTTAATTCCAGCGATTCATAATTCTCGATTCTATATTCTTACCATTACTGTGTCACAAGGCTGACCAAAGTTGTCTGTCAGTTAATTCTCTGAATTACATTCTTATTGTATGAAGCAAAGGAGATTTAGCATAAATGAATTGGCAAGACCTGATGTTTTATTTTCTTGCCAGGTTGTTTTTTTTTTATATCCACTATTTTTTATTTCTCTCATTATGTCCATATCTGTGCAGAACAATGAAATCAAGAACTCAAATGCCATGAAACTGCAGAGACTGCAGAGATCACTTGCTTTTCTTTTTGGACAGGGAATCACCATAACAACCACCACAACTGACTGCCATAGTGATGTGAAGTGCCTCACTGAAAATCATTCAGGTGTGACCCACTGTTATGATGCTTAGCATATCGCAAAAGGCATGTATAATATCTTACATCCAGTTGTAAAACATGCTTTCATGTAATAGTTAAGAGTCTAATGCATTGTAACAATTCATTGGTTAGGAAGGTCAGCTCAGCATTAGGCAAGCATCATAATCTGCATTACTTCACCCTGTGGAATTTTGTAGTAAAGTCTGTAAGTTCGTCTAACAAATAGAATGTTTTACCAACTATTATGCTCCATTTCATATGCACTAATTTCAGCTTTGTTCTGTGCTCCCCTTTCTGAATGTGCTTCAGAACTGTGGACCATATCATTTTTATGTTCACTACCACAGGCATCAAGAAGAAACTAGAGGAAAACGGCAGGCATTCTCACTGTATAATTCTGTCACACTGGACACAAACCCTCAACAATCACATCTACTGGTCCACCACTTTAAGCCATGGTGATGGCAGCAGGTAACTGAGAAGTAGTTGTCACTGCTGAATCATGTCTGTAATGTGTATGTGCACAACATCATTATGTACCCTTGAAGCCAGGATGGAGACATTGGTTAATGATGGTGGCTTGACAGGGTTGTATATGAAGTATGAAGTAATACTTTGTACAGCTGTACAGCTATTGTTTTATTTATTTATTTTTTTACTGCAAACCAAGCATGCTATACAGTCAGTCATAGTATTCCAGTTAGCAGAAAAATTGATTAGTTAATGGTTTCTCATCCTGACAATAGCAATTTCTTTATCATTTAGCCTTTGGTCAGCAATCTATAAATTAAGTTTTCTGATACTGTTAAAGCTCATATGATTCTGAGCTGTAGAAATAGTGATATGCATTGTTGTTCCATCTCACCTCAACAGCCGGAAAACCTTATAAAGAACTGGAGGGCATTGTCGCAAATGTGTCACTGCTTCAGGATCTCTCACAGATTTTACCAAAGGCACATACTGCATCACTGGGGTCAATTCACTGTATGTTCATATTTTTCACTCCAAAGATGGTCCACTTCTATGAGAACATGTGCACATGGAAAGTAATAACATTTATCGTAGTGAACCAATGACCTCTAAGTCCAGTTGTTAAACACAATGCAGTATTCAAGTCATTTATCTGTAAAATAAGGAGATATCACCAAATTCAAGCATATGTATCACTATTGTTATTTATGAAAGAGAGATTATGTGGGCAATCAAATTAATGGAGTATGGAAAATAATCACTGTAAACTGGAACATCAGTGCTTGGCCAAGTAGTAATGCTTTATGCTTAACACATGTTATAGATAGCAGCACTACATTTCAACATTAACTGTGGCCATGTCCAGTTGAGAATTGACACAGGAGCTCTGCAGTGGTGGGGGGAGGTATCCTACCAAGTAACTACAAAGGTCAGCATATATACCTCTCAACTTCTTAGCATAAGAAATTTGGAGAAATTCTAAACTAATGGAGAGGCCAAAAGCCTAAAAGGGACATATTTTAAATATTGCTGCTATAAATGTAGAAAGTTGCTAGAGCAACAGAAATTGTCTTAGCATAAATTTTTGGAAGGCTACAAAGTCTGAAACTCAAATGTTTGCCATTATCTAGTGACTTAAATCCTCAATGATTTGCAAGAAAATCACAAACTTTATGAGAAACAGGCCCAAATATGATGCAAAAATCTGGACAGCCTGTGAAAGTCTGGAGAGTTGAGAGGTATGTTAGCACATCACCAAGCAAACGAAGATACCTCTCAGTTACTGCCAGTCATACAATTCATCTTTAGTACAGCTACTGTTTCCTCTGCTTGCCAACTGGTTCTGTTACCAGTAAACATTCATAACATGTCAGCCACTTGAGATACAGCTACTGTTAGTTACATATGTAATGTCACATGGGTGTTCCTCAATTGTTTCACTAACATTCCTTTGTCAAGGTTATACAATATGCATGCTAGATCCACACAATGTGATAGTGTCACAGAGACAGCAGATGATGCATGTAACTATTTTACATCAATTTCTGTAACATATCATTGCACATGGATCTTAGTCTTTTAAAAGTTTTTTGGGATTTATAATGTCTTGATGTGACAGCATCATGTGTGAAATTAGTAATATTACAAGACCAATGGCAGTAGTATATTTATTTCATTTTATTTATCCTTTGTTGGCAGGGTTACTCCCACTAGGCTAGTGACCTCTTTTCAAGGGAGACCCAAGGTGGTATTTATACTACTAAGGGAAATTCGGTCAGTGCATCGGGAAAGTTACCCCTACTCTTTGCAAGTGGAGAATTCTTTTGTAGTTACTCTTCCTGCTTCCATTCCAGGCACAGTGGCAGCCTGGAGAAGTAGGGAGGAAGATGGCAAGTGGGCAAGGAACCAGTGATGAGTTGTTCTTTTCAGATAGAAGAGAAAGTAAAAATACAAGTGATATGGAACATCTGGATGTGTTATATATTGAAAGGGCAGTCAAGCCTTCATAAAATGAGACGGTTTGTAGTGTGAATAAAAAGAAGGCAGTTGATCCTTCAGAGAAGGTTTTTATAGGCAATGAAATGGAGGGGATGGATGCTGAAGAAAATGAGAAGGCGCTCAATCCTACCCAAGATGCAGAGGATATTTTCCAACAAAAATTGTTTGAAGAAGTCTGCAAAAGCCAGGAGGGATGTATTATAACAACCATCCAGTCAGGAGGGTAGTGGAATGTTTTATTAGAGGAACTGTTGGCGCAGAGTGAACTATAGAGTGAGAGAGTGGCTTCCTGGGGAGAAATTATAAACAAAATAAAAGAAGAAAAGGCAGAAAAAGTAATGAGGGAGAAACAGAAATCATGTGCAGAGATGGTAAAAGAGAGAGAAAGAAAGAAGAACGGAATCCAGAAAAAAGAAGTATTTAGTAACAATTAGTAGCAAAGAAGATAAAGGAATGGCTAGGTGTAATATCTGGGTTAATATCATATTACAGTTGGGCACTTATCCACAAGAGGTAAGAGTATGCATTCATATTAATAAGGATATTTTTTGTGATATTATATTTGAATCTGGACAATGTATGTCAAAGTTTTTGGGTCAGTATGAGGAAAAAAACTGTAATCCATGGAATTTATATGTATTCCAAGTATTTAATACATAAACAAAAAAGAAAATCTATGTACAGTTTAGAAATGAAGTGGGCAAAGGAACACTAAAAAACACCTTAAGACTGTGTGTAAAGAACTGATGAACATTACAAAACTGTATGATAATAGAGGTTTATGGACTGGGATATGGGAATGTAGTGTGTTAAAAATGAAAAAAGTTATACATATTCAAAGTATGATTAATGCAGATGAAAACAAAGGTACAATGAAATATTGAAGACAACAAAAATTTTTTTTTTCTGTGGGAAAAGTGATAATTTAATCAATAATTGTGACAAAAGGATATGTCCTATTTGTGGCAAAATAGATCAGGAAACAAAAAATGTGAATTGAAATGTTTTAAATGTGAAAAAACAGGGCACTTATGGATTGATCGTAAAGAAAATAAGGAGGAGGTAATTAAAGAAGTAGAGACTGAACAAGAGATAGACCTAGAAGAGAAATAGAATATGTACAAGAAGAAGAACAAACAACAGATAACAGTATAAAATATTAATATAAATAAGAAAGAAATAGTAAACGAAAAAAGAAAACAGGTTCATAGGTGTTTACTTGGCTAGCAACAACAAGGGCCTTTTTAAGCCTAGCCTTGCATCCCAAATATCTGACAAGTTCTGGTACCCTTGATAAGTATAAGCAAGGCTTGGAAGATAAAAAGTTTACAAGCAGGGGCTTGGGAGATGAACCATGTGCCCATTAGAGACATAGGTACCAAACCTGGGCTGAATTTCCTGTTCCATATCTAATTGTCCAAGTTATATTTGAATTGGGTTAGGGAGGGACTCTGCTTTACATGGATGGAGAGCCTGTTCCAGACAAAGGGTAGTCTCTGGGATACACACCTTGCTCTCCAGCAGCTCATATTTATATAACAGGCAATGTGTAAGTCTTTAGAACTGGTAATTCTGGTGCTGTTTGTTTTGTGGATATGCAGGAGGTCCACCCGAGTGGGGTCTGACAATGCCTTGCATGCCAGGCATAGATCTCCTCTCAACAGCCTGTAGGAAATAGAATAAGGGGACAGGACTTTGAGGTGGTCTTCACAGGATATGTTACTTATGCCCTGTATTCTTTTAGTGAAGACCCTCTGTGGTCGTTCCAGTTGTTCTATATGCCTGGTTAGGTACATACCAACAGGGGCATTGTAGTCAATGATAAGTCTGATCATACCTCTCAACCTCCTTGAGTAAAAAATCCAGACAAAGCCATAAAGAATGAGGGAACAAAGGTAAAAAAATAGGGACAATATTTATATATTACTCTTACAAACTTGGAAAGCTCATAGAATAACAGGTTTTGCATTAACATAAATTTTATAAAGGATATGAAGTCTGAAACTCAAACATCTTTTATTATTATCTAACTTCATAGGTTCATAGGTAGGTACTAGGCTATCGGTCCTGGGGCCTATACAAGCCCAGCCAAAAAGGTACCCTGGGTTTTGCCACCCAAGAAAATTATTTTCCTGTGCCACTGTCAAGCAGAGCCACAGAGGTGATCCCCGGGGTGAATTTCCTATTTCCCATCCAATCATCAAGATTTTTCTTGAAGAGTGCTAATGAGGAGCTTTGTTTGATATAGATAGGTAGTTTATTCCAGAGTATGGGAAGTCTCTGGGACAGGAATCTATCCCTCCGGCATGTTCTGTTTATTGTGGTGACAAGGTTTAGGTCCCTAGAGCATGTAGCTCGGAGGGATTGGGATTTCTTTAAGTGGAGCATGTCCAACAGCTCTGGGTTTGACATAGCTTTGTATGTTATGCAGAGATCACCTCTGAGTCTGCGATATGCGACAGAGTAAAGCTGGAGTTTTTTGAGACGGCCTGCGTAGGGCATCTGTTTGAGGTCGGTAATCCTCTTTGTGAGGTATTTCTGCGGCCTTTCCAGTTGTTGTAGCTGTCTTGTGAGGTACATACCAAAAGGGCCGTTGTACTCTATAATGGGTCTAATGAGTGATGAGTAGCGGGGAGCAATGACCTCTTTTTTTCTGGATGAGAAACCTTTTGTGATGAGGTGTGCCACGTAGAAGGATTTCCTGACTACTGTGGTGATGTGATTATCAAAGGAGAGACTACTGTCCACCTGTGTCCCAAGGTCTCTTATCACACTTTCGGTGTTATGTATACTACCGCCTATGTTGTAGTTCATAGGTACAGAGTTTTTACCAAAGGGGATGACAATGCACTTTTTGGCATTGAGCTTGAGGCCGTGGCTTTGACACCAGGCATCTGTCTCAGTGAGGCCCTTTTGTAGGATGTCCACATTTCGATTATGGCTCCTAGTTTGCAGTCATCTGTGAACATTGTTAGCCAAAGACCTTCTGTGTTAGCCTGTACTTCAGAGAAGTAGATACCAAACAGGAGAGGACCCAGGACTCAACCCTGTGGTACTCCACTTGTCACTGGTCTGAAGTCGGATTTGGAGTCTGCTACTTTTACTGTGTGGATTCTGTCAGTGAGCCAGTTGGCAACCCATCTTGTGACATAGGGATTTATATCTAGTTTAGTGAGTTTATCTATAATTCCAGAGTGGGGGATGGTGTTGAAAGCCTTGGCAAGATCTAGATAGGCTGTGTGAACCACCTTAACCTTGTCTACGGCTTTGGTGACTGCTTCAAAGAAGTCTATCAGGTTTAGGAGACATGATTTGCCTTTTACAAACTCGAACTGGGTGGGGTCTAGAGTTTGGAGACTCCAGTGTCTTTGTTTATAAGTTCCATGATGATACGTTCCATGGCCTTGCAGACCAGGCTCATCAGGCTAATGGGGCAGTAGTTCCCGGGGTCCATGGTGGCTCCCCCCTTGTGGGGTGGGATAACCATCGCTGTACGCCATTCAGCAGGCACAAAGCCTGAGGTGAGGCTATGATTGAACATGGTACTTAGGTGGGGTGCCAGTTCGTTCTATAGTTCATGTAGAATGCAGCCTGGGATGTTGTCTGGTCCCATGGATGCTGTGTTCTTGGCTTTGGATAGTGTGGTTTTTACCTGTGCAGCAGTGATTACAGGAACTTTGCATTCTTCTGGTATAGAGATGGGCTCTTTAGGAGATGAGAGGGGGGTAAAGTTAGCACTGAACCAATCTGCCAGGATCTTGGCAATATCAGTTGGGTCTGTATATTTAGTGCCATTGTGCTGTAACTCAGAACAGATCTGAGTGTTGCCATTGAGATTCTCGACATAGCTATAGAATACTTTGTGGTTGTCTTTAGAATCAGTGTTTTTTTTTTTTTTCATAACTAGCTTTGGAGGATTTAATCAGGGATCGCAGCTTCTTACTGAGGCTGACCAGGGAGCTCCTCCACACATGGGATTTTACTCTCTTTTGCAACAGTTTCTTCCCTCTGTTGTACAGTTTGTTTATGGCAGGGGACCACAAGATTGGCTTTCTTTTTTTGGAGGATAGCATCTTGGTTCTGTTTGGGATAGCATGATCCATGCACTCATGTAAGTGCTTATAAAGTGTAATTGTGTAGGATTCAGTAGTCGTGACTGTATTGTCCATCTGCATGGGTGTCATGAAGTTCACCACTTCTGTCTTAAGAAGCATGAAGTTGGCTTTGGAGAAATTTTTTACCATGGTTTTCTCAATGGGGGTGGGGGCAGGATGTGGATATCTAGGGTAATTAGCTTATGGTCAGACCGGACCAATGAGGCATTGACTTCAGGTGTGGAACACCGGTCACTCATATTGATAATGACTAGATCTAGGATATTGTTGCCCCTGGTGGGGGGTGTGGAAAAGTTGATCCAGGGAATTGGAGTTTATGAATTCCAGAAAACATTGAGCAAAGAAGTTGTTACATGAGTAGTTTTCCCAGTTAATGGTGGGGTAATTGAAATTGCCCAATATTAGGGTGTTTGGTCGAACCCTAATATTTTCCAGTACATCAAGAAAAGAGGAGTGGGAATCCTGGGACATAGTGGGGGATCTGTAGCAAGCTAGAATTTGCATTGCAGTTTTGCCCAGAGTTAGTTGCACTTGGATAACCTCAGCTGCATTATGCTGAGCAACTAGCCTGGAGGTGTGGATATCCTTAATGAATATGGACACACCTCCGCCTTTGGTGTTCTTGTCCAGGTTACATGGCCGAAAAGTGTGGTATGAGTTATAGCCTGGTAGTGCATGGGTGCTCTCTGGAGCCTTGAACCAGGTCTCAGTCACTGCACAGATATTGATGTCCTCCATTTTAAGGAGTGCCTCAAGTTAGTGCATTTTGAGATTTATACTTCTAGCATCGAGTAGCATCACCCTCAGTTTTTGCTTGCCTGTTCCTGTTACAGTGGTGAATTTGTCATTTAAACCTTGCCTAAAAAAGGCACTATAGGGGCGACAAGAACCTTAGCCAGTATCCGGAATCCCAGGGGTGACAGGTGCAGGCCATCTCTGGCAAAGCATCGTGGTCTGTCGACCATGTCATCCCAGGCAGACAGATACTGGATCCCTTTAGAATGGCACCAGAAGCTTAGCCAATTGTTGAAGTCAATCATTTTGTCCTTGTACTGCGGCATAATTCTGGGTGATGGCAGAATGCTACTCAGGGCTAGGGTCATACCTGCCTGGGCTACAAGATCAGAGAGCTCTTCCATGTCTCTTTTCATGTAGTCCAGGGAGGTACATCTCAGGTCGTTCACACCAACATGGACAATGACAGAGTCATATTTGCACTTGTTGTGGAGTGACCTGAGTGTGTGGGTTATGTGGCGGATCCTGGCACCCGACAGGCAGCTGACAGTAACCTTCTCCTTGTTTAGCCAGGTGAGTGGGACATCAGTGTGCCTGACTATAGAGTCACCTATGACTAGTGTGTTGGGTACGTTGTTTTGCCTTATTGGCTGTGGTTGAGTGGCACACTGAGTCTGCGGGCTATGTGTCATTTGGGTTGTGTTGGGGGGTGGAGGTTGCTTGCATTTCTGCTTTGGAGGTCTCTGTTGCTTGAGCAGATTATTACTGAGAGCCTCCACGAATGTTTTTGTGTTCCTATGTGTGGATTTTGGTGGTGTAGATTTAGTGAGACTGTGATGAGTGTGGTGTGGTGCAAGTGTTTACCTTCTCCTCTTGACTGTCAAGTTCAGTCTTGATTGAAGAGAGCTTTACCTCCAGTTTGGCTAGATAAGTGCATCTCTCACAGGTTGTAGTGTTGGGTGGTAGGAGAAGAGGGTTGTCTGTGTACATGAGGCAATTTCTACATTGCCCCAAGATGCCCAGATTCATCAGATAGACAGGAGAGAACACTGGGAGCTAACCCTTGGACATGCCTGAATAAAAAACTATTTTCCTCTAAATAAGTGAGGAAAGTGAGTACAAGAGTTGTTTTTTCTCTAAGCAAGTGAGGAAAGTAAGTACCAAAACTGTTTTCCTCTAGGTAATGAGGAAGGTTGAGTGCTGTAGTAATTAGTAGATTATTTAGTGCTTACAAGTTCTGAGCAAGTGCTGATCACGAATAAGCAAATTCAAGTGCTAAAACTAAGAATCTGTATCTGGACTAAACTAGTTACAGAAAAGGGGGGAAACAAGTGCAAATGCGGGCTTTTAAATCAGAAAGTTGAGAGAGATGGAAAAACTGCCCAAACGGCCAATAACTACAATTTCTGGGACAGAACCACTCCTTATGTGGTAGATAGGCTACCTAGTGCTTACCACTCCCACTGATAAGCTAGAAGGTTTCCCTCCAACACAGAAAGCTTGGGGGGGCTCAGAAGCTTACATACAGTCCTGGATACAGCAAATCTGAATCTGGACTACACTAGTTACAGGAAAGGTATTTTTTTAATATATATATATATATATATATATATATATATATATATATATATATATATATATATATACAGAAAAGTAGCTAAAACAGCAGTAAAAACAATTCAAATGCAGTGCAAGCTAGCACACTTCAGTATGTAGCAATGTTAGACCAAACAGTTTAAAAAATGCAATTAAATTAAAAATGATTAAAAACAAGTGCAGAAGGAGTCTATTAGGTAGAATGAGGTAAAGAAATGGGACTGGGGGGAGTGTCCCAGATCAAATCTACAGTGGGGGCGGGCAACTGCAAAAGCCTTCAAACTTACAACAACACAGGAATAGGGAGGGTGGATATAGGAAAACCAACACCTTCAGCAGAGATCTGAAAAACTATACAGTGAAGCAAAAATAACAGTGCACAACTCTGAAGTCAGCCAGCAGTGATATAAAATGAGTCAAACAACAATTACCAGTACACAACTCTGGAGTGCCAGAAAAATATACTCAGCTCTGTATATCTCCAGATAGTTTGAACAGCACTCTGCTAGGACACAGGAAGGCTCCAGCAATGAGTCAGTCCTGAATGATTTGCCAATAATTTTTCAGAAAACTACAATTTTTGGAGAAAGAGACCAAAAAATGAGGCAAAAATCTGGACATTCTGCGAAAATCTGGACAGTTGAGAGGTATGAGTCTGATGAATGACAAATACAGTGAAACAATGACTTTCGTCACCTTCATACCTCATCAGGTATGCATATATAATTTCTTTCCTGTGTTGAAATTCATCTTGACAGAGCAAGGGACCCATGGATGATCACCAATCACAGTTAGATGATGAGTACATGCCACGCCATTGCTGGAGTCCTCAGATGACAATGACCATGACAATGATGAGGATAATGAGGAGGAAGCTGGACCCACACTTGAATGAGCCTTCATGCCAGCTGCACCCTGGAGGAGATGATGGCAGGAACAATGGAGAGATGATTATCAGGAGGAAATCCAGGAGGTTGTGGCTGATGTGTTTTGAACATAGATGGGGGGCATGATGGGGAATTTTTTCTAGGACATGACACCGAGTTTATATCACAACATCAAACAACCAAAATATCGAATCACACAACATCGAACACGTAACATCGAACGCTAATAAACTCGAAAGCTCAAAATTATGAAATCAAAAACCCCAGACTCACATAGTTGGCCCTCACAAAGTTACACACCCTGACGTCACTGAGAAATGTTTAATGTGAATAACGTCTGCTACGAACCACTGTTTTATAGCAGGATAAGAATTAACAAGGTACTACCACACAAAAAGTCATTCACATAGTAGCAAATGTTCTCATTTAATTGCATAGTAGCATTAATATATCCTGTAATTATGAATAATAAATGTAAGGCGAAATGTTACATGTGAATATATTACCTCCACTGTGGTGTGATCTCGGAGCTGGTATATTTAAGTAGGGGGGTGTAGGGGGTGTGGCAGGTGAAGCCCCCCACATAAGAAATAGTTTGTAGTGTTTGTGTCTTTCGTGTTGGTGACTGGAAGACAATTACACTGATAAAGTGTACCAAATCATGTAACTACTTTTTGTAGATAGTGTGTATATAGTGCGGTAATCATTGTGTGCTACTATGCAGGTTTTGTTTTTGCTATTTGGTTTCTGTTGAGCACAGTAGAGTACTTCATGTACATGTTTGTAGGATACTTGCACTAGGTGGCTGGGTTGTGTTTTGACAGTTAAGGAAGCGTGTTTTGTTTGTTACACTTAGGTTTCAGTTTGCATGGGTGAGTGGATGGCCAAGTGTTGTTATTTGCTGATTCTGTTTTCAAAATTTTGAGGTTTCGAGTTTATTAGCGTTCGATGTTACATGTTCGATGTTGTGTGATTCGATATTTTGGTCATTTGATGTTGTAATATAAACCTCATGGCACCTGCTATGCATTACTTGTTTAGGGAGATAGCCTGAGAGATTATTCACAATGTTCTTCCCCATTAGGGCAGTCCCTCAGGTCTGTAAGTATTGTCTGTGTGCTACAATTGTGTTATGCTGCCAACATGCTATATAATTGATTGGACAGTACATGCTCTCTTGTGCATGCATAACATGTAGCTGCCATGCTTATGTGTTACGCATGTAAACATACCATGCAGATACCATGTGACATTTAATCATGTTTCAGTGCATGCATGGCACACATTAACAAATTGCACTTTCCTCCCATATTCAGCTATCCATGCATTACAACAGTTAACCCACAGCTAGTGCTGCAACAATTACCCTGTAAACTTGTTTTACTGATGTTAACTGACAGACAATACATGTAGTTTATAGTCCAGTTCTAACACTGGCTAAGATTTGTATATTGCCATTTCATGTTTGTACAACAGAAGGACATGCTATTGCCCATGTGTTTTGGATGACAGTTGTCATGCTGTTGCATTGCTATGATGTGCTGTTGTGTGCCATGTGTTGGCAATGCTAATGTCATGTGGAGTCATATAAAGGTATGTCACACCTATGGGCAGTCCTCCTTTTGTGACTGTGTCAGTCGCCAGTTTCACATTAACGTATACACAGTGACAAGTATAATTTATTCAGTAACAGTACAGTATGTCATGTTTGCTTATGTTACATTTCCATATCTTTTCCTTATTCACATAAGTTCTCACTTTCCAGCAAGTTTGTACACAGTAACCGATGATCATACATGTTTCTGCATATAGTCTAATCATAGGATCATAGGAAGCTACTAGGCTAATGGCTCTGGGGCCCTTATAAGCCTAGCCAAGAGTTTATCCCCAAAAAGAAACCTCAGTCAGCACCTGTCACTCCTGTCAATTATGCTGCCCAGCTGGAGGATGGGCACATTATATACAATCTCCAGTGTATTATATACCACCTGGCAGTTCAGGAAGTGAAAAACATTCCTACTGATGTTTTGCAGGGCCTTTAGACAAGGTAGATAACAGAAAGATGTAAAAAAAAAACAACGCCAATCAGAATACAGGAAAATGAGGCATTTTTTTTTATTATGGTCTTTGTTTATATTTTCATTATGGCTGTTTGAACATGTCATAAGCTTTTGCTGTGGGGTGAGGGAGAAGTGCCTACAGGAAGTTTCAAAGGTGTTAACTAGATTCCATCTCAAATGCAGTTGTACTCCGAACACCAGAGTTGTCAGTTGCTTCTCTTGTTAGTGGATTGACTTGTGATTAAGTTTTTTATTGGTTCCTGTTTGGTTCCTGGTTTTGTGTATAACTGAAATGATAACGTGTAGGCATTTTTCATCATACTGTGTAGGCTACTGGCATCATTCTAACAGTTTTCAATACCTGATTCCCAATCTGACAACCATTAGTTCTACATGATATAATAGATGCTTTCTTATGCCTTATCCACTGTGGCAAATTAACACATGATACATACAGCATTTTTTTGTCTGCATGCTGTTGCCTTACTTCATATATTACTCTTGTATAATTACATAGAGTTACTGTATGGTTGTCATCTATCCAAGTACCAAAAGTGGGACTGTTTTAATGGAAATCTACGATTTTGCAGGTTCACACTTACAAGGAATGCAAAGGACTGGACTTCACTTTATTTTTCAAAATAAAAGCTTGTTTTGCAGAATGCATTTTTTTATGCTGCTCCATGTAATATTTAGGAGTGTCAGACACAAAATAATTGTTTTATTCAACTGTTAAGGAAAACGTATGAATCATTTTTGTCCTAAAATCTCAGCATGTTTGGCATTTCTGTTGTTTACTCACAGGGCACTTCTGCCCAGATAGGGACTATTCTGCATCAAGTGAGACAGTTGGCAACCCAGTGTTATTTCCATTACTGAAGAACACAGCATACATAGGAAACCTGCTCTATAATATACTGTCAGTCTATACAGCATTACCTCCATTCCATTATACAGTACTACCTGCCATTATCGCTGGATCAAAATTCACTTGTTATGAGACCATGTCCAGTACAACATTTGATATGAGTTCATGTGCTATGGAGTCCTCACTCTGTTGTAGGAGGATGTCAGTCCTAAGGGTTCCGCAGTCTGGCTTCTGTCTCTATTACTGAGATTACAGAATGACACATTCCATTAATGACTATACTTGAGACAGTGCAGCTATGCCCCCACATACATGCTGTTTCTGATCATACTATACTATGCTTTTCATACGTTCATAGGTAGGTACTAGGCTATTGGCCCTAGGGCCTATATAAGCCTAGCCAAAAAGGTACCCAGGCTTTCGCCACCCAAGAAAATTATTTTCCTGTGCCCTTGTTGAGCAGAGCAGCAGAACTGATCCCCGGGGTGAATTTCCTATTTTCCATCCAATCATCAAGATTTTTTTCATTGAAGAGTGCTAATGAGGAGCTCTGCTTGACATAGGTAGTCTGTTCCAGAGTATGGGAAGTTTCTGGGACAGGAATCTCTCCCTCCAGCATGTTCTGTTTATTGTGGTGACAAGGTTTAGGTACCTAGAGCATGTAGCTTGGAGGGATTGGGATTTCTTTAAGTGGAGCATGTCCAACAGCTCTGGGTTTGGCATTGCTTTGTATGTTAGGCAGAGATCGCCTCTGGTAGGCGATATGCGACAGAGTAAAGCTGGAGATTTTTGAGACGGTCTACGTAGGGCATCTGCTTGAGGCCGGTAATTCTCTTTGTGAGGTATTTCTGCTGCCTTTCCAGTTGATGTAGATGTCTTGTGAGGTACATACCAGAGGGATGTTGTAGTCTATAATGGGTCTAATGAGTGATGAGTAGAGGGGAACAATGACCTCTTTTTTTCTTGGATGAGAAACCTTTGTGATGAGGTGTGCCATGTAGAAGGATTTTCTGACTACTGTGGCAATGTGATTATCAAAGGACAGAGTACTGTCCACCTGTGTCCCAAGGTCTCTTATCACTCTTTCAGTGTTAAGTACACTACCGCCTATGTGATAGTTCATGGGTACAGAGTTTTTACCAAAAGGGATGACAATGCACTTTTTGGCACTGAGTTTGAGGCCATGGCTTTGACACCAGGCATCTGTCTCAGTGAGGCCCTTTTGTAGGATGTCCACATCATTAGGAGTTTCGATTATGGTTCCTAGTTTGCAGTCATCTGTGAACTTCATTAGCCAAAGACCTTCTGTGTTAGCCTGTACTTCAGAGAAGTACATACCAAACAGGAGAGGACCCAGGAATAAACCCTGTGGTACTCCACTTGTCACTGGACTGAAGTCAGATTTGGAGTCTGCTACTTTCACAGTGTGGGTCTGTCATTGAGCCAGTTGGCAACCCATCTTGTGACATAGGGATTTATACTTAGTTTAGTGAGTTTATCTATAATTCCAGAGTGGAGGATGGTGTCAAAAGCCTTGGCGAGATATAGATAGGCTGTGTGAACCACCTTACCCTCGTCTATGGCTTTGGTGACAGCTTCAAAGAAGTCTATCAGGTTTAGGAGACATGATCTGCTTTTTACAAACCCAAATTGGGTGGGGTCCAGATTTTGGAGATTACTTGTGTCTTTGTTTGTAAGTTCCATGATGATATGTTCCGTTTGTAAGTTCCATGATGATATGTTCCATGGCCTTGCAGACCAGGCTATTCAGGCTAATGGGGCAGTAGTTCCTGGGGTCCATGGTGGCTCCCCCTTTGTGGAGTGGGATAACCATCACTGTGCAACATTCAGTGGGCACAAAGCCTGAGGTGAGGCTATGATTGAACATGGTACTTAGGTGGGGTGCCAGGTCATTCTGTAGTTAGTATAGCATGCAGCCTGGGATGTTGTTGGGTCCCATGGATGCTGTGTTCTTTGCTTTGGAGAGTGTGTTTTTTACCTGTGCAGCCGTAATTACAGGAACTTTGCAATCTTTCAGTATAGAGATGGGCCCTTTAGGGGGTGAGAGGGGGGTAAAGTTAGCACTGAACCTATCTGCCAGGATGTTGGCAATATCAGTTGGTTCTGTATATTTAGTGCCATTGTGCTGTAACTCAGAGCAGATCTGAGTGTTGCCATTGAGATTCTTGACATAGCTATAGAATACTTTGTGGTTGTCTTTAGAATCAGTGGCGATTTTGTTTTCGTAACTAGCTTTGGAGGATTTTATGAGGGATCTCAGCTTCTTACTGAGGCTGACCAGGGCTTTCCTCCAGTCATGGGATTTTACTCTTTTTTGCAGCAGTTTCTTTCTTCTGTTTTAGAGTTTGTTTGTGGCAGGGGACCACCAGATTGGCTTCCCTTTTTTAGAGGATAGCATCTGGGTTCTGTTAGGGATAGCATGATCCATGCACTCGTGTAAGTGCTTATAAGCACTTTATAAGCACTTTATAAGCACTCGTGTAAGTGCTTATAAAGTGCATTTGTGTAGGATTCAGCAGTCGTACCTCTATTGTCCATCTGCATGGGTGTAGTGAAGTTTGCCACTTCTGTCTTAAGAAGCGTGAAGTTGGCTTTGGAGAAATTTTTTACTGTGGTTTCCCTAATGGGGGTGGGGGTGGGATGTGGATGTCTAGGGTGATTAGCTTGTGGTCTTTTTCATTGACACTGTGTGCATATCTTTCAACCCCTTAGCTCAACAAATTTGAGGAATGTTGGAAGTATTGGGGGAGGCCCAAAATCAGGACTGATTTTAAATATTGCTCTTACAAACTTTTAAAGTTGTTATACTAAGTTTGCATTAGCATGCATTTTCTAAAGGATATGAAGTGACTACAATCCTCAATGATTTTCCAGAAAACTACAAATTTTATTACAAACATACAAAAATAAGAGGTGACAATCTGGATATTCTGTAAAAATCTGGACAGTTGACAGGGACAGCTCTATGCAACAAGAAATACTGTGTGTTTCATTTAGCTAGTGTGGCATCTTATGTCCAACACTGTTTTTTTTTTTATATATAAGGGTATAACCAATAGCCATGGGGACCACTACAGATCCTGATATAAGCCTCTTGTCCTGGTTTTAACAAGATGTCAGGTATACCTCAAATGTATCCATGTCATTCAAGAGTTTTCAACTTATCATGTAGAGCCCCACTGCATTTCTAGGATGTCTGTCAGAGGGTGCCCTTTAAGTGATCTGTGAGTGTTACTCCCTTAAAGTGAAATAGCTCACACTGTGCTCTGTCCATCATAACTCAATTATGTCAAAGTGGAATAGCAGTGACTGTATTCTGAGATCTACTAGATCACAAAGATAGGCACTCTGTGCTGTTGAGAATGCCTAGCTGTAGCAACATTATGTCAGTCATTTTTATCCATTAGCTCATCCATGGACCACTCCTTGTCTGCCTGGGAAAAATTCTATACTTTACCTCACAGACTTCTCTTAAAGGTGCCATCACTTTTACTTTAAAACTCATCTGTATGGTCTACAGGTGCATCTGCCATCCATGTAAGGTTGCGGGTTCTATACACATGGTACTTGGATTAGTTTTCTATTGCCAACACTGTAGCACAGCACAAGGGAATTATAAATTCCTAAGTGTGCCATTCTTCTGATGAGATATGCTAAACTGAAGAACACATCTACCAAAGCTAGTGATATTATGGTGGTTGCCATGAATCTCACAGCACGAGGTATAGGAGAATTTGTCAGGTTCCCTGGCAAATTTTTCCATACTCATCAATGCATAGTTGTTGTAGGAATCCAATAACAGAAAACTGGTTTTTGTTAGCTTCAAATGTAGAAAGTCCTTTTATACAACCATGTTGTAATTGTCTGGTTTTACTGTTCAGCTGTAATAATGACACCTTTTGACTGTATACAGTCTGCTATGTGATATAGTCAAATTATTTCCCCATTACTACTTCCCATGAATGAAACCTTCGTATTAAATAGTAAGCCCAGAAGTGCTGAAACCAACTAGGGGTTAAAACAATTGTTAATATACAGTACCACTATCACTGTAAGTGGGTATGTTTTGAGACACTTAAGTCCCAGACACTGCCCCTCCTATGGAACAGGCTTCCCATCCATGTGAAGCTGAGTTCATCTATTACCCAGTTTAAGATTCAAAGAAACAACCATTTAAAGTTTCAAAGAGCAACCTAGACCAGTGAATGGGAAATAGGATATTTACACTGGTCCTGGCTGGATCGTTACCCTAGTAACAATTTAGGAATCTGTGAGAAACCCAGTGTAATTATTACAAAACAATTGCTTAAAAAAGGGAAGTTATGACTTTCAATTATACTTTCAAAAGTACAACTAAAGAATTTCACCAAAAATTCCTGTGCAGATACTTTTAAGTGAAAATTCAACTAAGTATATGACGTTGCTACATAAAAGCATTTAAGATGAATGATCTGATCACTAGTTTTACCATTCAACTGACATTACTGCACTGTTTTTGCAGTCTAGAATCTCTCCTGATGTCCCTGTAAAATTTGTTTGAAAATCCAATGTAATGCTTTCTGCAAACTACCTGTTTGGTGACTCACTGATAAACACTCATATTCCTTATCATTAACCTCAAACAAGACAGGACTAATCTGAAAGTACACAAACTACAGACACATATAAACACATAATCCATGCTGAAACAACATTGTGCCTTTGATTCATAGATTCATAGGTTTATACTAGGCTATCTGTCCCAAGGCATTTATAAGCCTAGCCCGAATTTTTGTGGCTTACGCCACCCCTTATATGAAAAAATACTGTACCCATTAGTTTGTTGTGCCTCTGTCCAGCAGTGACACAGAGATGATTCCTGGGGTAAACCTACGATCTCCCATCCACAGGTCAAGATTTCTCTTGAACAGAGCCAGCGAGGTGCTCTGCCTCACATGGACCGGGACTCTATTCCACAGCATAGGGAGTCTCTGAGTGATAAATCTATCCCTCCAGCACGTCCTATTTATATCCGTGCTAAGGTTTAAGTCACTTGCTCTAGTGGTTTTGGTGGATTTGGATTTTTTGAGGTGGAGCATGTCCATTAATTCTGGGTTGGACATGGCCTTGTATGTCAGGCACATGACACCTCTGAGCAGACGGTATGTGACTGAATAGAGCTGGAGTTTCTTCAATCTGGCAGCATATGACAGATTTTGGAGTCCCTTTATCCTTTTGGTGAGAAACTTTTGGGGTCTCTCCAATTGCTGCAGATGTCGGGCGAGATACATCCCGAATGGGGCATTGTACTCAATCATTGGTCTGATAAGTGAAGAGTACAGGGGAACAATGACCTCACAAGATCTGGATGTGAATCCCTTCATGATCAGGTGGGCAATGTAGAAGGTCTTTCTAACCACTTTAGCAACGTGAGTGTCAAAAGAAAGGCCACTGTCAACCTGGGTCCCCAGGTCCCTGATAACCTCTTCTGTGCTTAGTGGATTGCCACCTATATGGTAGCTTGGGGTTACCTTGTTTTTCCCAAAGGGTATGACTATACATTCTTTGGCGTTTAACTTCAGGCCATGGCTCTGGCACCAGCTATCTGTTTCCGTGAGTCCCTTCTGAAGGATATCCGTGTCCGATGCACTTTCCACTATGGCCCAGTTTGCAGTCGCCTGCAAACTTTGTCAGCCAAAGTCCTCCCATGTTGGCCTGTACTTCTGAGAAGTAGATGCCGAACAATAGGGGGCCAAGGACCGAGCCCTGTGGGACACCACTTGTGACCGACTTGGAGTCTGACATAGCGCCAGCAACTCTAACCCTGTGGGTTCTGTCCTTAAGCCAGTTTGCAACCCATCTTGTGACATATGGGTTTACATTTAAGCTGGTAAGTTTTTCTACAATACCCAGTGGGGTATTGTGTCGAAAGCCTTTGCAAGGTCAAGGTAGGCTGTATGGACTGCCTTTCCCTCATCAATGGCCTTGGTGACTGTTTCAAAGAAGTCGACCAAGTTCAAAAGGCATGATCTTCCCTTGACGGCCAAACTCGGTCGGGTGCAATGTCTGCAAGTCCTCTATATCTTTCTTTATGAGCTGCATTATGATGCTGTCCATAGCTTTGCACACTAGACTTGTTAAGCTTATGGGGCGTAATTACCAGGGTCCGTAGAGGCACCGCCTTTGTGGAGTGGGACCACAGTTGCCGTACGCCACTCCTTGGGCACGTATCCTGTGGTAAGGCTGAGATTAAACAGCTGCCTTATGTGCGGGTTTAATTCCTCATTTAGCTCGTGTAGCACACAGCCGGGGACACCATCCGGTCCCATTGATGCTGTGTTTTTAGCTTTAGAGAGAGCAGCTTTCACCTGCGCATTTGAGATGTCTGGGAGGCTACACTCCGCCGGGATAATTATCTCTCCTTTAGGGGAGAGGGGTGAAGTTTGCACTGAACCTGTCTGCCAGTATGTTGGCAATGTCTGTGGGTTCAGTGATTTTTGTATCATTTTGGACTAATTCTGAGCATATCTGGGAGTTTCCACCCAGGTTCCTAACATAGCTGAAAAAGGCCTTATGATTGTCCTTTGAATCCATGGCAATTTTTCTCTCAAAATTGGCCTTAGTTGATTTTATGAGTGCTCGTATTTTTTTACTAATAATGATCAGGGGTGACTTCCCTTTTATGGATTTTGTTCTATCATGTAATAGCTTTCTCCTCTTATTGTAAAGTTTGTTAATGGCTGGGGTCCACCAGACTGGACGCTTGCCCTTTGTGGAAAGAGTCTTGGTTTTATTTGGGATTGCCTGATCCATGCAGTCCTGGAGGTGTTCATAGAAGGCATTTGTAAGGGCTTCCGCAGCTTGGGTTGTGGTTTCCACTGTCTCAGGGGCCTTGAAGGATACCACACCAGTCTTGAGTAGTGTGAAGTTTGCTTTAGAGAAGTTCTTCACTGTGGTCTTTTTTGTTTGGGGTGGGACGGGATGTGGATTTCCAGTGAGATTAGTTTATGATCAGATCTCACCAATGAGGGATATACTTCGGTGTGGAGCATTTTGTCCCCATGTTTGTGATAATGAGATCTAGTATATTTTCTCCTCTCGTGGGAACAGTGACTAGCTGTTCCATGGCATTTGAATTTATGAACTCCAGGAACCGTTGGGCTAGAAAGTTAGGGCTTGAGTAATGTTCCCAGTCTATATTCGGGTAGTTGAAGTCACCCAATATGATGGTGTTTGGAGATACATTTATACCCTCCAGTGTCTTCAGGAAGGCTGTGTGGGGTTCCTGAGTTTGAGAGGGTGGCCTGTAGCATGCTACAATTTGTAGAGCAGTTTTACCTATGGTTAGTTGCACCTGGATGGTTTCCAAAGCTTTGTGCGTTGCCACCAACCTGGAGGTGTGGGTATCCTTTATGAATATGGATACACCCCCTCCTTTTGTGGTGTGGTCCGGGTTTTGGGGCGGAACGCATGATATGAGGTAAAACCTAATAGTGCCGGGTGCTCTCAGGAGCCTTGAACCAGGTTTCAGTTACAGCACAGACATCGATGTTCTCCATACTGAGAAGGGCCTCGAGTGCGTGCATTTTGAGATTTAGACTTCTGGCATTGAGCAGCATTACCCTCAGTTTCTTTCCATTTTTGTTTTCTAGGGTGGTAGGTTTAGAATTTGAGCCTTGCCTAAAAAGGCACTATGGGGGTGGCAAGAGCCTTAGCCAATATCCGAATCCCAGGGTGACAGGTGCAAGCCGTCCCTTGAAGCAGCCTGGCTTGTCAAGCATGTCATCCCAGGCAGAGAGACACTGGATCCCCTTTGAATGACACCAGACATTAAGCCAATTGTTAAAGCTGATCATCTTGTCTCTATATTGTGGCATCATTCGTGGTGAAGGAAGGATACTGCTCAGGGTTAGGGTCATACCTGCCTGGGATACATAATCAGAGAGCTCCTCTATGTCTCTTTTCATGTAGTCCAGGGAGGTACGTCTCAGGTCGTTCACACCAGCATGGACAATGACTGTGTCATATTTGTACTTACCGTGGAGTGACCCGAGTGCTTGTGTTATGTGGCGGATTCTAGCGCCCGATAGGCAGCTTACTGTGACCTTCTCCTTGTTCAGCCTGGTGAGTGGGATGTCAGTGTGTCTGACTATGGAGTCACCTATGACAAGTATGTTTGGTGTTGTATTTGGCCTTAAGGGCTGTGACTGCTTTGCACACTGCTTTTGTGGTTTATGTGTTGCTTGTGGGGTGTCTTGAGGTAGCAGTTGTTTGGGTGTCTGCTTTGGAGGCCTCTTCCGTTTAGGTAAATTTTTACTCAGAGCCTCCGAGTATGTCTTTGTGTGTTTATGTGTTTGATTCAGTGGTGTGGTAGCATTATGTGAGGCTGGTTTTGTGGTGTGTGTAGTTGCCTTCTCCTCCTGTCTGGTCTTGCCAGTCCTGAGTTGAGAGAGCTCAGCCTCCAGTTTGGCTAAAGAGCTGCATCTCTCAAGTATTTGTGTTATGTGGGAGGAGGAGAGGGTTGTCTGTGTACATGAGGCAGTTATAACATTGCCTCAAGATTCCCAGATTCACCAGCTGGACCGGAGAGGAGATTGACAACTGACCTTTGGACATGCTAGAATAATATTGGGAATTCCTTAATAATTGAAAACAAGGGCCAGTGGGGAGTGAGGGTGTAGTGCTTTTAATTTTTAGTGCTGACTTATATAATTGCTTTAGTGAGCAAGTGCCAGGTAACTTGAGTGCAATGTGTTACAAGTAACTAAATGCAAAACGACAAACAGTAACTTTCTTTCAAGTGAAACAAGGAAATAAGTACAGTAAGCAATGCAGATATCACTAGTGATCCACAGAAGCACTGAGAAGCCCCGTATTAGGTGGAATTAGCTTCCAGGGAAATAACAAGCAAACAAACAACAAGCATATAAACAAAGCTAGATTCAGCAGGCCTGGATCTAGTCTATGCTAGAGCAAACAAGGTGTACCAATTTCAGTAAGATACAGTTCAAATATTCAGGCACTATAAACCTTTAACCAGAAATTCCCAGCTCAGAAGGGCAGAGTCCAGCCTCTTCTCCCACAAGAGTGCAGACCACGAACCTTCTTAATGTAAAATAACTGGCCTGAAGCCCAAGTGCCTAAACCAGAACTAATACACTTGGACACTGGGCTCTCAATCAGCAGTTCCCAACTTAGAAGGATGAAAGCTACCTGTCCTGCCACCACAGTGCTTGCCACAAACCTTCCTAATGTAAAACAACTGGTCTGAAGCCCAAGTGCTTAATCCAAAAGACTTAGAATGATAGCTACACTTTAATCAAGTTACAACCAAGCAGTAATAAATACAATTGAATACTTTAGAGAATGTCTGGATTAGTGCTCAAGTTACACAAACAACGCTAGATCCAGCAGGCCCAAATCCAGTCTATGCCACTGCAAACAAGGCGCACCAACTTCAGTAAGAAGCAGTTTAGATATGCATGCACTATAAGCCTTTAACCAGAAATTCCCAGCTCAGAAGGGCAGAGTCCAGCCTCTCCTCCCACAAGAGTGCAGACCACGAACCCTCTTAATGTAAAATAACTGGCCTGAAAGCCCAAGTGCTTAAACCAGAATTAATACACTTTTAGAATAACAGACACTGAGCCCTCAATCAGCAGTTCCCAACCTAGAAGGATGTAAGCTACCTGTTCTGCCACAACAGTGCAGACCACAAACCCTCTCAGTGCAAAACAACTGGTCCGAAGCCCAAGTGTTTAAAGCAAAAGGCTTAGAATGAGTTACACCAAGCAGTAATAAATACAATTGAGTATTTTTAAGATGATGCAAAAGTAAAATGAAGTAGGTAGAAACACAAGTACAGTAAAAGCAGATGAAAATTTTTTTTTTTTTTTTATCTGAACAAGTGCTGATCAAAGAAACAGATTTGAGAGCTGAAACTAGAAAACTGGCTAGTTATAAGAAAAAAAAACAAGCTAGAAGGCTTCCCTCAAACACAGAAGGGCTTGGGGGCTCAGAAGCCTACAAATAGTCTATACCACTTAACAGGAAAGGCAGGAAATGGGCTTAATTTTTTTTTTTGTCTGTTTCCCAGATGCTCTCTTTGTACACAGTAGGAGTGCCTGAAATCAGAATATGATCTCACTGCACTCAGTTGAGTGAGCAAATGAGATGAGCCCAGAGGCAGGCTGAGGGGCGGGCAGTTTCAAGGCCACTAAGATTAACACCCAAAAAAAACCAGGGAGGGTGGGTGGGAATAACTGAAGAGCAGAAAAACTGCCAGTTCAGTTAAAATTCCTTCAACACAGTTTAAATCAAATTAAATACCGTATTTCTTTTTTTTTTAAAAAAGTGCAGATAAAGGTACTTAAATTCTCTTATATGTCCAGTTGAATATAACCAAGTTGTTAGCCGGCCAAAGCTGAGGTTTTTAAGCAGAAAATACTTCACAATGCACCACTTAACTAGGCAAGGACAGGAAATCAGAGAATGTGGCTACCCCCACACCTGTAATTACTAGCAAATAACAAAATTCAGCAAACACTAGCTTCTGTTCAAGTTACTAAAGAGCAGAAGAGCAGAAAAACTGCCAGTTCAGTTAAAATTCCTTCAACACAGTTTAAATCAAATTAAATACCGTATTTATTTATTTTTTTTTAAAAAAAGTGCAGATAAAGGTACTTAAATTCTCTTATACGTCCAGTTGAATATAACCAAGTTGTTAGCCGGCCAAAGCTGAGGTTTTTAAGCAGAAAATACTTCACAATGCACCACTTAACTAGGCAAGGACAGGAAATCAGAGAATGTGGCTACCCCCACACCTGTAATTACTAGCAAATAACAAAATTCAGCAAACACTAGCTTCTGTTCAAGTTACTAAAGAGCAGAAGAGCAGAAAAACTGCCAGTTCAGTTAAAATTCCTTCAACACAGTTTAAATCAAATTAAATACCATATTTTTTTTTTTTTAAAAAGTGCAGATAAAGGTACTTAAATTCTCTTAATCGTCCAGTTGAATATAACCAAGTTGTTAGCCGGCCAAAGCTGAGGTTTTTAAGCAGAAAATACTTCACAATGCACCACTTAACTAGGCAAGGACAGGAAATCAGAGAATGTGGCTACCCCCACACCTGTAATTACTAGCAAATAACAAAATTCAGCAAACACTAGCTTCTGTTCAAGTTACTAAAGAGCAGAAGAGCAGAAAAACTGCCAGTTCAGTTAAAATTCCTTCAACACAGTTTAAATCAAATTAAATACCGTATTTATTTATTTTTTTAAAAAGTGCAGATAAAGGTACTTAAATTCTCTTATATGTCCAGTTGAATATAACCAAGTTGTTAGCCGGCCAAAGCTGAGGTTTTTAAGCAGAAAATACTTCACAATGCACCACTTAACTAGGCAAGGACAGGAAATCAGAGAATGTGGCTACCCCACACCTGTAATTACTAGCAAATAACAAAATTCAGCAAACACTAGCTTCTGTTCAAGTTACTTAAGAGCAGAAGAGCAGAAAAACTGCCAGCTCAGTTAAAATTCCTTCAACACAGTTTAAATCAAATTAAATACTGTATTTATTTATTTTTTAAAAAAGTGCAGATAAAGGTACTTAAATTCTCTTATACGTCCAGTTGAATATAACCAAGTTGTTAGCCGGCCAAAGCTGAGGTTTTGTAAACAGAAAATACTTCACAATGCACCACTTAACTAGGCAAGGACAGGAAATCAGAGAATGTGGCTACCCCCACACCTGTAATTACTAGCAAATAACAAAATTCAGCAAACACTAGCTTCTGTTCAAGTTACTAAAGAGCAGAAGAGCAAACTGCCAGTTCAGTTAAAATTCCTTCAACACAGTTTAAATCAAATTAAATACCATATATTTTTTTTTTTAAAAGTGCAGATAAAGGTACTTAAATTCTCTTATACGTCCAGTTGAATATAATCAAGTTGTTAGCCGGCCAAAGCTGAGGTTTTTAAGCAGAAAATACTTCACAATGCACCACTTAACTAGGCAAGGACAGGAAATCAGAGAATGTGGCTACCCCCACACCTGTAATTACTAGCAAATAACAAAATTCAGCAAACACTAGCTTCTGTTCAAGTTACTAAAGAGCAGAAGAGCAGAAAAACTGCCAGTTCAGTTAAAATTCCTTCAACACAGTTTAAATCAAATTAAATACCGTATTTTTTTTTTTAAAGTGCAGATAAAGGTACTTAAATTCTCTTATACGTCCAGTTGAATATAACTAAGTTGTTAGCCGGCCAAAGCTGAGGTTTTTAAGCAGAAAATACTTCACAATGCACTACTTAACTAGGCAAGGACAGGAAATCAGAGAATGTGGCTACCCCCACACCTGTAATTACTAGCAAATAACAAAATTCAGCAAACACTAGCTTCTGTTCAAGTTACTAAAGAGCAGAAGAGCAGAAAAACTGCCAGTTCAGTTAAAATTCCTTCAACACATTTTAAATCAAATTAAAAACCGTATTTTTTTTTTTTTTTTTATAAAGTGCAGATAAAGGTACTTAAATTCTCTTATACGTCCAGTTGAATATAACCAAGTTGTTAGCCGGCCAAAGCTGAGGTTTTTAAGCAGAAAATACTTCACAATGCACCACTTAACTAGGCAAGGACAGGAAATCAGAGAATGTGGCTACCCCCACACCTGTAATTACTAGCAAATAACAAAATTCAGCAAACACTAGCTTCTGTTCAAGTTACTAAAGAGCAGAAGAGCAGAAAAACTGCCAGTTCAGTTAAAATTCCTTCAACACAGTTTAAATCAAATTAAATACCGTATTTTTTTTTTTTTTTTTAAAGTGCAGATAAAGGTACTTAAATTCTCTTATACGTCCAGTTGAATATAACCAAGTTGTTAGCCGGCCAAAGCTGAGGTTTTGTAAACAGAAAATACTTCACAATGCACCACTTAACTAGGCAAGGACAGGAAATCAGAGAATGTGGCTACCCCCACACCTGTAATTACTAGCAAATAACAAAATTCAGCAAACACTAGCTTCTGTTCAAGTTACTAAAGAGCAGAAGAGCAGAAAAACTGCCAGTTCAGTTAAAATTCCTTCAACACAGTTTAAATCAAATTAAATACCGTATTTATTTATTTTTTTTTTTTAATAGTGAGCATTCACTGAATTATTGCTGATGTACTATAATGATGCTCACAGGATTGTCCTCTACTCAGTAATGAGCAGGCTGCATGACATACTCCTATGATTGTTTATTTCACATTGGCATGACAGTATATCTCCAAGTGATTTAAATTCTTAGCTTTCTTACCTATGCCTGTTGATGTAACGTGATTGCACATTACTGTGTATGTGTGAGTTATACATGCCCATTTTGGTGGACATCAGCAATGCAGTCTGCCCATGTTACATACATTTGCCATTTGCTTAAATGTATTTTGGACTGAATTTGATCGCACCCTGTGTGGTGTATCCATGCATTTGCAATGTGTAATCTTACTTTGCTGTCCTGCTTTATCATTGCCTTCCTTGATGTGGGCTCAGGTTATCCATTTGACTTCCATCTTCATACTTATGTAATATACTTTACAGATATGTTTACCTTTTTAGCAATTATTGTCCATTGTCATGTATTACATTGTTGATATGGTCTGCATGTGCCAAATGTTTGGCTATTTTATAGATGCAAGACATTTGCAAACAAGTCGCTGGCTACTGCTTGCAATACATCCTTGTTCTTGTTATACTTGTGTGTTAACCAGTGTATATTGTTGAAATTCATGTGCACAACCTGCTATATTATTTTTAAGCTATAGTGCTGGATTTGTGCAAATATTCTTACATGTCATTGGTGTGTGTATGTGTATTGACACTGCCTTCCTGTAAGTTCCATTTAGGCTACTGACAGTCATACATATAAGCCTACACCTGTCTGTTACTTTTGACATGGCATATGTGTGTCACATATATGCGTTCCATTACTTATTTGTTTGGGCTGTGTACACCTACTTGTGTATTTAACAGCCATTTTTTGCTTTGTTGTAGTACTGCTGTTTGGTACAGTGCTTGGTTGTTTGCGCTTTACATGCATGAGCAGAGGTTTGGTTCTATCCACTGCTGGAGTTATCTGGCATTCCTGGATCTGCATTTGCTCATCCGTGATATTGCTCGGCTTACACTTGCATTGCTGACAGACTACTTGGATATGTGTTTATTTATCCAATGTGTACTGTGATCCATATTTATTACCCTACAAAACACATCTAACATTGGTCATACACATCTAGGTATGACTGCTACACAGATTGCAGCATGTCGTAACATGATAGTGCATAGGTAGATCTATTTTTTTTTTGCATTTTACTCTGGCTGGTATGCATCCCCACCCTGTTTCACAACTTTCCATTGCCCATGTTGTGCAGCATGTTGTCTGTGTAATTTACCTGTCTTGTTTTTTTTTCCAACCTTTGTCTGTCATGTGTTGTGATATTTTTTCTGTGGATATACTTGCTGTGGTGGCCTTCTCCTCTTTCCCTATCTTTACTTTCCTTTCTATTCTTAAAAAAATGAAAAAAATGGGGACTATTTTGATGAGAATAGTCCCCATTTTTTTCATTTTTTTAAGTGCTCATGCCACTCTGACTTTCCCTCAGATTGTTCTATGGCATACAACATGCCTCTTGGATGTCCCTCTTCTTCACCCATATGCTACATCTTCTTTTCTATCTCCTACTTTCCTTGGGTGTGTGCATTACCTGTGTTCCCCACACTCATTGTTAGCTAGTATTAGCTCTGGCAATATAACCATGATTGCCCTTCACCGTTATTCATTTTTTTTATTAGAAAGTTTCTGGATTCCATCAGAATCTGTAAGTGATAGCTAGCATATGTTAATAATAATGTACTTTCAGTGATATTCATTAGTTGTACTTAAACTTGCTGGAGACATTCTGTTATAGATATGTATTTATGATAATCAGGCTGCTTGGACTGGGAGATTGCTTCTGTAACTTTCTTAATGTACATCACACCTTGACAGCGATTTTTCATTACTTACGGACTACTTCAAAATAATATACAGTGCACTGTAACTACTGAGATACTCTGTTGTGCACAAAGATATTCAGAGTTCACTAGCACATTGTTATCCAAAACTTTGCTTCTGATATCAGCATAATGGACTGGATTCCATGAACTTTACGGAATCCAGCCCAATGTATTGAAGAAGAGGCCAGTGATGGTAATATTGATACTGTATATACAACTGGGGAACAGGTTAGAAAAATCAAGTTAAAATATAGAAAGAAACACACTGCAAAAAAGGGAAAGGGATAGTATACAAGTATGTTGTTTCAATGATAATCACCTTATAAATGAATATAGACATCTTGTAGTTTTAGAAAAATGTAAACTTCTTCCTACAGATATAATTTGTTTGCATGATGTCAGATTATTAACTCAAATACAACAGTGATGAATATTAATTGGGGTGATAAACAATGCTTACTGGTCTTTTGAAAAAGACCTGTGTTGTATCATTGCAATATTATATAAAAAAATATTTGAAATTATTGGATGTCATAATACCCCTTCCAGGACTTTTTGTTGTCTGTGACCTTTGCTGTTCTTTTGGTTGATTCTGTCTTGTTTTTATTAATGGCCCCAATTGTTGCAAAGCAATGAAAACATTTATTTAGGTTCTTGCAGGCATACCTTCTAGTTTCCTTGTGTATTAATTTTGTTGGTGATTTAAATTGTCACTTACAAAATCGTACTGGGAAAGTTAATAATGATATTAAATATTTTCAGAAGTTTATTTTAGAGGGAAACTTAAACTAGTATCTAGTTCAGGATACACTTATGTGAAGGAATCTTTTTCTCCTGATATTGATTATTTTGTTTATACTGATACTTGGTCCTTAACTGCTTTCTTTTTTGTATTTTAGACAATAAAGCATTATTCTATGTCCTTGGAGAATTTAATAAACAAGCTCTATTAAACAGGGAAATTAAAACATTGACTGGGAAAATTCTAGATACAACTCTTTGGAATCGAGAGAGTAGAGAACTTTACATCAGGATTTGATTTTGTTAGCTGTAAGCCCTTCTCTAACTGACTGGTGGCTTCTTTAAAAGCAAAAATATAAAACTTTATATTTTGTTTTGCAGAAAAATATCTGGATTTATTATAAAAAGCTATACGATCATTTCTTACGGAATTATGAATCTGCTGTACAATGTAAAAATGCACTTGTGATGCAGTTTTTAGAAAAAAGTTGCAAGACATTACTAAAGAAAAAATCATTTATCATATAAACAAAAATATGTTACTTAAGGGATGAAGACAGAAGTTTCCCCTTTTCTAGGAAAAATTACAAAAGATGAGTCCACTTATATGGGAACTTTACAGAGCTCTGATGATACACTTTTTGTCATTCAAAACACTTATAGAATATGTTGAAAATTATGTATTGCATATGTATGCAAACAGATAACCTACACAAGAGTGTGAGAATTACCACAACTAAGTAAAGCTGATAAGGAGTTTCTGGAATGGCCTATATCCTTGGATAAATTAAATAGCTTTTTTAAAATCTATTTCTAAGTATACCGTATACCCTTTTCATTTTATATTGACATTCCATTGTTTTAGAAAAAAAAACATTTTTGTCTGTTTTAAACAATTGGCTTGCTAATGGCATTAAATACTCGGTTGTTTATGATGAGGTTTTAAAATTCATATATAAGAAAGAAGGTGGATTAAATTTAGTTAACTGGAGACCCTTGACACTCAATAACATAAGCTTAGTTACTATCAAATTATTCTATAGTAGAATTTTTGGGATACCAGGAAAATATTTAAAGACTTATTGATCTTCTTACAGGAAATTATTGGTGAAATTTAGAACGGAAACAGATTACTTCTGGCCTATGACATTTTCAAAGTTTGTGATACTGTTGCTCATGGCAGCTTATGGGACATCCTGAAAAGTTATGTTAGTTTATACTTAAGTACTAGTCTAGCTGACCTTGCTGGCTATTTGAGACTTAGTCAATTTTCCTTAAAGGTGAGAATCAAACCTTGTACCATGTGTTTGTGTTATGGGAGCCCACTAAAAATAAAATCATCAGTTTTGCAGGATATTTGCTTAAAATCATGGACTTGGCTTTTGATTAATGGGAATTTAGGAAAGCAGCTCATATTCAAAGAGATGTAAAACATAGTTTCCTGGTGAGTGGTTTGCTATTTAGTTTAGCAATGAATGCTGTATTCTCTGATTATGTATTACTTCACAAATGTAAGTCACTTATTCTCGCTAGTTTTGATTTGACTACATAGCTGCCTTATGCAGATAACTTCAATGTAGTGTACAAAAATGTAAGGGATTTGGGATTGCTTCCCCTTTTTAAAGTATTATTTTTCAAAAGATTATAAAAATACTATGTGTTGCCCTTGGTAATTCTACTGTTTATTATGAACAAATCAAAACCAAAAAGTAAAAAAAGTCACACAGACAAACTAATTAGTAAAAACTACAAGAAAAAACTAGCTAAGCTAGAGTTTTCACTGTGTGATGTCATAAACCTCCAGTAATAGAGTCCCATAGGATATATGCAAATGACACCTTTAAGGCATGAGTTGACTATTTGGCTATACTTTAGAAACACAGGGTGTCTGCAAAATATCCCAACTAACATCCAACCCAAAAAGTAAAGAGGTCATTTGCATATATCCAATCATGAGCCTCTATTACAGAAGGTTTAAGGTATAACACAGTGAAAACTCTAGCTTGTTTAGTTTTTTCTTAAACTTTTAAATAAAGTTAAGACCTTGTTGAATATGTGAAATTCTCTATCTTTCCAAAAGAAATTTATATGTTGAATTCTGTTATTTATTCTGGCCAGGCTAGGTTATATAGGAAGTGTTTATACTTTGCCAAAAGACAGAGAAAAAATACTACTGGAATGTTGTTTTATTTTTTGTCTTTTATATGGAGTAGTAGGCATAACCCTATTAAAAAAAAAAATATATATATATATATATATATATATATATATATATATATATATATATATATATTCAGCTGCTCTTACTGTAACTGTCTTAGTTGCTGTTCTGCGGGCTATCTGTTCAGTTGTTCTTACTCTGCACTTATTACTGCTTGTTAGTAGCCTTCTAATTTAATGCCTTCTGCACTTGATTTTTACTCATTTGTTAATTTAATTGCATTTAATTAAACTGTATTTGCCATAATATTGATACATGTGTGCTAGCCTGCACTGCATTTGAATTGTATTTACTGCTGTTTTAGCTGCTTTTCTGTAAAAAAAAAAAAAAAAAAAAATTTCCTAGTTTCCTGCCTTTCCTGTAACTTATCTAGTCCAGATACAGACTTGCTGTATCCAGGACTGTTTGTAAGCTCCTGAGCCCCCCAAGCCTTTCTGTGTTGGAGGGAAGCCTTCTAGCTTATCAGTGGGAGAGGTAAGCACTAGGTAGCCTATCTACCACAGGAGGAGAGGTTTCTGGCCCAGAAATTATAGTTTATTGGCCGTTTGGAAAGCTCTTCTATCTCTTTCAACCTTATAGGTTCATAGGTTCATACTAGGCTATCTGCCCTAGGGCATTTATAAGCCTAGCCAGAATGTGTTTGGCTTTCGCCACCCATTTTAGATTAATTTTGCTATGCCCTTTTTCAAGGTTAGTATACTGCGCCTCTGTCTAACAGTGACACAGAAGTGATACCCAGGGTAAACCTACGATCTCCCATCCACTCATCAAGATTCCTCTTGAAGAGAGTCAATGAGGGACTCTGCCTAACCTGGACTGGGATTTTATTCCAGAATGAAGGGAGCCTCTGGGTTATGAATCTGTCCCTCCAGCATGTTCTATTAGTGCTGAGGTTCAAGTCTCTCGAGCGCATAGCTCGATGGGATTTGGATTTTCTGAGGTGCAGCATGTCCATTAATTCCGGGTTGGACATGGCTTTATACATCAGGCACAGATTGCGTCTGCGCACGCGGTATGCCACTGAGTAGAGCTGGAGTTTCTTTAACCGGGCAGCATATGGCATCTGTTTGAGCCCTTTGATCCTCTTGGTGAGGTACTTTTGGGGTCTTTCCAGTTGCTGCAGGTGTCTGGTAAGGTACATCCCAAAAGGGGCATTGTACTCAATTATGGGCCTGATGAGGGATGAGTAAAGAGGCACGATGACCTCCCCTGATCTAGATGTGAATCCCTTCATGATTAGGTGGGCTATATAAAATGTTTTTCTAACCACTTTGGCCACATGGTTGTCAAATGAGAGATTGCTATAAACTTGGGTCCCCAGGTCCCTAATTACTTCTTCTGTACTTAATGGATTACCACCTATGTGGTAATTTGTGGGCACTTTGTTTTTGCCTTTATAATGGATCAGTGCTATTATACTAGACCTTTGAATGAGTTATTTCTTCTTTGCTAGCAGCAGTGTCTGCTAAACAACAATGCTTTTCTAGTACATATGTGTTACAATTTTTTTTGAGGTTAATGTTAGGTAGACTACATGTTAAAGGCATGATAAAATATAATTAACCAAAAAAAAGCACTGAAGTAGAGAGCCGCCAGTCCACAGAGGTATAACCACAGTAAACGTTTTATTTCACCAAACCACGCATACAGGGTAAACACATGAACACATTAAACACTTAACGAATCATTGTGTTTTTTGACATAAATCTAGACTTCATCAGATAAAAAAAAGTATATAACCTTAAATCACCCTTTTATACCTTAAGCAATTCAAAATCATCCATTGAGAGCAATACCCATGAAAATTAAAAGCTCATGAATAAACATGAATATTAAAAGCTCATGAATAAACATGAACATAACTAGTTATGTTCATGTTTATTCATGAGCTTTTAATTTGTCATGGGCATTGCTCTCATTGGATGATTTTGAATTGCTTTTTTCCTTTTTATTGATGACATATAAGATTAAGCAGGATTTGCTTTGCAGTATGTGTTCCTATGAAGAATCTGCAGAACATGCTTTATTATAATATACAAGAGTTCAGATTTTTTGGACTCAAATATTAAGTGAGGAGTATCTTGTGTTAAGATGTGTCATCCAGTGTATCGTTTTATGACAGATTGGATTTTCATACGCTGGATGTTTACAATACAATAATAACTAGTGCAGCCTGGATAGTGTGGGTAACTCACTGTGATGAATTGCTATATAACAACTTGTGAGATTGCTTAGGTTCATAGGTTCATAGGTAGGTACTAGGCTAATGGCCCTAGGGCCTATATAAGCCTAGCCAAAGGGTTCCCTGGCTTTTGCCACCCAAGAAAATTATTTTCCTGTGCCCCTGTCAAGCAGAGCCACAGAAGTGATCCCCGGGGTGAATTTCCTACCTCCCATCCAGTCATCAAGATTTTTCTTGAAGAGTGCTAATGAGGAGCTTTGTTTGATATAGATAGGTAGTTTGTTCCAGAATATGGGAAGTCTCTGGGACAGGAATCTATCCCTCCAGCATGTTCTGTTTATTGTGGTGACAAGGTTTAGGTCTGTAGAGCATGTAGCTTGGAATATTGGGATTTCTTTAAGTGGAGCATGTCCAACAGCTCTGGGTTTGACATAGCTTTGTATGTTAGGCAGAGATCGCCTCTGAGTAGGCAATATGTGACGGAGTAAAGATGGAATTTTTTGAGACGTTCGTCTAGGGCATCTGTTTGAGGCCGGTAATCCTCTTATTGAGGTATTGCTGTGGCCTTTCCAGTTGTTGTAGATGTCTTGTGACGTACATACCAAAACTGCTGTTTGATAACAGGGAAGCTGAAAAAATGGTTGTGGCTGAAGGAGTGGGGATTCTTACTTGACTTTTCTCTCTGCCTTTTCTTATTAAGTTGTACAATTCCATTTACCTGTACTACACATAACTGATACATGTCTGTATTTTACTAAGCCTGTATGATATACATTGTGAAAATATACATGCAGTAACATATCCCTAGTATTTTTGATAGGTGCTGTAAGATCTTTTACATCCATCTTAGCTGCTTCCAACTCAGAAGGATCAGCCTCAGTCTATTTAATGTATTATCTAAAGGACAACACACTCAAGAGTGTAGTGCTCCCTTATACTGCGCTATATTGTCAGCAATCCATCGGCCAGGTAACTGTGCTAGCTTTTGTGCCACTGACACTACAGTGCAAGTTTAATAATTATGATTTCATTGTGGTATAAAGTCCTAGCCAGAGAAGATTTACATTATGAAGAGTTACCACTATTTTTTGTTTGTTTGTTTATTAAAAGTGAGTGCCTACTAACAACAGACTAAGTCTTTATAGTACATGCTACAGTGGAAATATGGCAAAATATTATAGATATGTGATGCATTCAAAGTCACCAATTGTATCAACATATCCATACTGTAGCGGCAAATGATTAATATATTTATATTAAATAATAAGTTATCTATGTTGGTTTAATGATCAATGTTGCCTTTGTTTTTTATGCCACTGTGAATTGCTGGTAAAGAGATATTTAATTGTTGTTCATGAATTTAGTAATATTGTCATGCATGTGGTTTCTGAGATATTGTAACTTGTTTACCAAATATTAAGAATGTTGTACTTACATTGTTTACTGTCATGTATAAAAAATAGTTTAAGATCTACAAACAAATAAATAATGCCAATATAATAATAAATTTTGCTAAAAAGCTTTCAATTTTCACTCTTTTTGCAAACCCTATGGCTATACCTATAGACATGTATGTCAAGCTTCCAGAGAGGTGGCATGACTCACTTCTCTTGCAGACTTGATACTAAATAAATATCATTACTCTATGATAAATTATATTGCTGACGTATTGAAGGAAGTATTCCATGTGCGGCAGCAGTTATGGACCTACATGGATGCAAAGCAACATGAAGAAAAAATCACATAATCCTCCCTTCCTCACTGCACAACTCAAGAAATACCCAGACCACTACCTATTCAAATTTCTAAACTTGTTACACTAAAAGCTTAAAGGGCACATAATGACCGTGAGCATTTGTCATATTTCTCAGTAAGGAACTTTGTTTTCATGTATTATACATGCCACAAACATGAAATAACTAGTTTCCATTCTAGTCTTATACGCTTTATTGCACTGATTGAAAGGAAATTACCATTTTGTCATCCCATCATAATCTTGGCTTTTTTATTTACATTCATCAAACATTAAGAAATCATATTGAAAACTTTAATTTTGCATAAACTGTGTTGATGGAAGATGGTATTTTTGATGATTGTGATGAATAACCATAGCAATGGATGGGCATAGCAGTGTTGGCCTCCTTTATATATCTGCAGAGAAGTGCAAAGAAATATTAACAGTACATTACAGTGCCTGCAACAAGACATGAACATGAGTTGTGAGGCACATCACTCCATAAAAAGGCGACACTTTAAAAAACAAGTAAATCTTGCAATATATATGTATGTATATATATATATATATATATATATATATATATATATATATATATATATATATATATATATAAAACTTTGCTGTCAATTACTCCTTGACCTTGCTAATTGATGAAAAAATATATCATTAGAGCACTGTGTGAAACTTCAGATGAGTATAAAACTACTTTCACAGTAATTTGTATTACCTGCTCAAAAACATATCATTCATATTCAAGTATTTAAAACCTTGAAAATATATGTTTTCTTGTCAATACCTACAGTACACTTATACATGTTAACGTGTATTACAGTAAGAGAATGTTACAAATGTACAGAATGATCAATAAAATGTTTTTTTGACTACAGTGTAATGTCTTTCAGAGGTAATCCAAGCAAGGCAGGCAGTCTGTTTCCAGTCGAAAATCCTTTATTAAGTACACAGACAAGCGATCCAAGTAAAACAAAAATAGAGTAATAGTTTCCTCACAAGCTTTCTAAATATATATATACTTTTTATCAGGCAAGGGAGTGGTTTATTGTGCTGTAAAACTAAGTGTTATTGGTACACATGTTAAATTCACATCCCTTCCCCCACTATTACAGAGTAATAATAATAATGAGTATTATTAATTACTAATTAATTATTAATCAATTAATTAATGTATTTATTATTAATTAGTATTAATTATTAAACAGTAATAATAATTCTGTACAATTATATATTTTTTTACTTAAAACAAGTTTAAGTTCGTTACTTCTACTACTACTGTCTGATCTGATTAATATACAGTGATTAATTAGAGATATATGGGCTGAAAATCTTCCACACAGAGAACTTTCTTACACTGTTTTGTTTTTTGGACCCACTATACTTGTTTACTGGGCTTTTGTTAGACTTCTGGGATACCACAAAGATTACTTGTTTTTTTAATGTCAATGACATCCATACAATGTCTGAATGAAGTCCTACAAAGACGGCACACATATCTGCTAAATATAATGCAGTACAGTCATAATGTTGGCTACAACAGACCTGATGTTAAAACATATTTCATGGGTGAGTACTTAGAGAGGGAATAGCAATGCACAGCACATGATGTAATAATTATCCCGCACCTACAAGATTATACTAGCTGAGTAACAGCTATGTTAATGGTTACAAGATCCAGAATGCCCTCTACCATTGCTGATTGCAGTTGTGTATAATGTTTGAGCATCATAAAGGTGGCATGATGCATTACTTATTTTCTCAACAAAGTCTAAATATATACATTTTCCCATTAAACAGCAAGAAGCAATCTTTGATCAAACAAAAGTATGCTGTGAATGAAAAAGTTATCCACCAAAATGATGGTTGTACCCACAGACCTAAGGGCAAACTGACTACCAGTGGTATTCCTACACGCCATACACAATGGCAGTCATGTTGATGTTCAGAACTTAAAATATCACATCAATAACTGTATAGAACTCATCACCCTAATGTGTACAATGGCTCTTATATATTGACCAAGATTAACTGCAACCAAGTGTACTGTATAGCCCAGCCTTGAATGTACTACCAAAGGACAAAATATGTCAATGTGAGGATAATAACAGCGGTCTTCATGACCTGCCATTTTTTCACTGCATATCTATACAAATAATTAGTCATTGCAAAGGGATGGTCTCTAGCTCCAACCACTTACAGAGTCAACGGTGGGTTACTGTCAGCTGTCTTTGCTTTATTGAGAGGGGTTCCTTGTTTTGCCTTTTATGCTGAAACAGTGATGTTAGTGTTGCAACAACCTGGCAGTCACATACAAGAATAGGTGACATCCTACGCATCAGAACAGAGTCTTACATCAGAAAGAGGTCTTGATTGTGTAGGGTTTGTACTGCATTGTGACAATCACCAGAAAGCAAGACTGTGTGTGGCCATGTATACAAGTAACTCTGGGTATTGCAACTAAGTGTAACTCAGTGGGAGTCAGTGGGTTTCTTATGGTAATGCAGTTGCACTACACAGACACTTACCAGTGTCCAACATTCAAGACAACATTATCCTCATGCACTAGTGATTACAGAGGAGGGACATACAAGCTTCCACTTCAAGGACTTCCTTGGCAAGAGATCACAGCTCTAAGGATCCATGGGCTGATAAACAATGCATGACAGGGCCTCCAAATCTCTTCTAAGTCGCCTAAAACACCTTTTGCAATGTTGTAAAGAGAGAATGTACATATTCAATTCTGTGACACCAATAATTGTATACAAACACATACTTAACTTCTTACCATGCGAACTATGTCAGTGACATTGATTACTGTAGATAAATATTGTACTTGATGGACTTAATGTCACACCACTGATATATTATGCATTGGATCAGATGTGAATGAACTGACATAGCACAATATAGAGATTTGTACCTATGAAGTTACTCATGGAAATACAAAAAGAACATAATTGCTGCATGCCGTATTAAATACATCATTAGGCTGTGATACTAACAGCCCAGTGAATAGACATATATACTATGGGATGAGATAGGGTAGGAAATTTTCACCTGCAACCCATTTATATTGCACCACCAGGTAAACCACATATAGCCCGCACACTACAGGTATTTCAAGCAGATTGAAAGGGCAGACATGAATTGTACTTTTTTGCTACTGAGCAGTGATCTTGCTTGAATGCTTTTGCATTTCTGATCCACTATAAGTAGTGGTAACACTACAAAATAAATTAACACAAAACATTAATTCTCTAGACAGAACTATCCACATAAATCTGTAGTGTTAAAAATGGTCAGAGACAATGGTGTGTAATAAGGGATGCATTGCTCTGCTGGTGTTGACCTCACCTGTTTGCTGTAGGCAGCACTCTGGTACATTGCTACTAGCCTCACTAACAGTGGGCCTGTCAATCACCCTAAGAAGGATGTTCAATATCAGCTTCCAAACAGGTTTTGTGGTGGACAAATGAAGGGTAACAACAAACATACATGTTCATGAAGGTATGGCATCTAAGGAAATGGTCAATTATAGATCAAAAAATTTGACCAGCCTACTGTGTAAGGCCATGACAATGATGATTATACAAATAACACATAATGACAGAGGCAACTGGTCAGATGATTTTCCAAGTTTTTTGAGACAAATAATAAAGGTTATTGAAGAACAAGATGAGGAAAAATTGTTACACAGTGCACATGTAGAACTCTCAAAGGCACTAGACACCAGTACAACACTCTGGTATAGTTGGTAAGCCCATCAAGCTGAATATAAATGAAATATATTAGAGTGGGTACCTTACCTCCTACAAAAGATCCATCACTGATGATGTATCCCAGGGTTCAGTGATCGGAAAACTCATCTTTGGCACGTACTTCTTTGAGGCCAAACCTTTTGTGGTTGACCAAAGTTTGCAGATGACTGTAAACCTGGTGCCATCATAAACTCTCTAAAAGATACAAAGATCTTCAAAGAGGGCATTTACTTAGGAAATAGCCTAACCATGACCAAAAAGTAAGTGTTGAAAAATATTTAACAGTATTCTTTGGCAAGCATGATGCCCACTGTAAGTGTCACATCAACAATACACCCCTGAAAATGTCTCCAACAATGAGATCATTTATTCCTTGTCATAGAAGTCGTTTCACTTTTTAGTAGTAAGTAGAACTCTTTTCCTATAGTAACCTGATATTCCCTTAGTAGTTTACTCTGCCCACCTGACTTCCCATTATCTCCCTGTGTCTACATCATGGTCTGCCTGCTGAGTATACCCTGGCTTAGCAATGTTCATGTGATCACCCCCCCCCCCCCCCCCGTATTACTGCTTGGATTTTATAAACTGTGATAGGTGACAGATGTTTTGACAACACTACTTCATCCTTTGTAATCTCAGACTTGACCTCAGTGATAATACCAACCAACAGATCCCCCTCTGGTACCTCATGTAATTCAGTGCATACACAGATCACTGATGTCGCTCTATCAAGGTAAGCCCTAATCATGTTGACATAGGAACACCTGTGTTTTCCATCTTGCCTGTCAACTCAGTTATGTAACTTATAATGCATATCTGTCTTATCACATGAAAGATCCCCCCTGACTCTTGTAAACTGTACTGTCAAACCTGAATAGGTACCAATATAATGCTTATATGAGACCATTTTTTTTTCAGGCGGTCAATGTCTAATTATAACAAACCTGTCTTTCCTGTTGTGGTTATGATAGGTACTCCAGGAACAACTCTATAAGCCTCCTAACCTTAGTCCTAAAACTCACAATATAACCCATGACATAGTCTTTGTGGTCAATACATTCAGATTCCTAATAATCAGAAACAAAGTGTAGAAACACCAAGTGCAGTGATGGTTAACATATTCAAAAATGGGGTTGGTTGTTCTGTTATGTTGGGATTGGTTTGTTGTTTATTTCTTATTGTTTATTAGCCAAGTAAGTGAGATAGTCCATAAAGGATCCATTTCAATTATGGCCTGGAACACAGGCAAAAGTTATAGGTTATTTATGCTGTATGGTTTTTAATAAATGCAGTGATTGCTCAACTATATGGGAAAATATGGCAACGGAAAATATAATGGTGCTACTGATTAATGGTAGGAGCATAAAGAAGAAACTTCACTCTTTGCAAACCCTACTCACCTTGGAGCATGTAAAAGTCTGTATAGTGACAGATACTTGTTTTAAATTAGCAGACTACCCTGGTTGTACAGGGCAATAATGCCTTACACACATTAACACCAAATACTAGGCATGAAGGGAAAAATGCTGAAGTGTCTCAGTCTTCATCCAACAGAGATTCACATCAAGACAGGCAAAACAGCTTGATTGCCTAGCCTGTTCATGGTCAACTCACTCTCAGCAAAATTGCTAACTATATTCTAGCTAGCTACAGAAAACTTTCAATGACATAGAACCTACTTGTATGAAATGGAGTCACTCAGCAATAAACCCATTAACATTTTCCTGGTGACTTCAACCACCCAGGTAAACACTTGGAAACAGTAGCACAGCTAGGCTGGTGGGGGTGAAGCAGGCAGTTGCCTCAGGTGCAAAGTCTTAGAGGGCACAATTGGCTTATCCCAGTTCTTTAGTAACAATGCATACCATCTTTTTAATGCCAGTATAGGACTTGTGGTCAAAGCTGACCACTGAAGTGTTCCATGTGTGGTCAAAACTGTAGCAACTTTGCTGCAGTTTAAAAGAAATGACAAATCTGTGCACTATGTACTTGGTATTAACTATAGCAACTGCTTTCTACAAATGTAGCAAGCCGTTTGCTATAGTTTAAAAGAAAAAAACATTTTATGACTTTTCTGAGCGCTGTAGTTTATTACAAATCTGAGTGCTCTAGCAATCTGTGCATGCATGGTAGAATAAACTACAGCAAATGGCTTGCTACAAATGTAACAAGCAGTTTGTTACAGTTTAAACCATTTTTTGTACATGTTAAGTGCTTTAGTGCTCCTTGTGCATAAATTGTAGCAACTGCTTGTTACAAATGTAGCAAGCAGTTTGCTGTGTTCTTAAGGAAAGAGATTCACTTTTTGGGCTTTTTTTTCTCTCTCAGCTTAAGAAGGAGAGGTGGAGTGCAGAAATGAGACCTGAGTGGCTTTGGCATTCAGGAACATGAGGTACCAGATTGCAGCCTTTTTTTTTTCCTCTTCACTGAAGAGCTAAGGGGTGTGGTACTGCACTGAGAAAGGGCACTGGGCACTGAATGAGTCAGCTATATGTCTGGTGGGAAACATATACCAAGACTAGTGTGCAAGCCCAGAGGTTCGTGGACTTTGTTAACACAAATTCAGTGGGCCAGCTGGTAAGAGTACCCACTAAGGGAAACCATATCCTTGACCTTGTCATAACAATATGAGGGAGTTATGCTTCATTCCTTGTGTAACACTCGCAGTAGTCAGGTCTAACCACAAAGCAGATTCTTTAGAAATAACAGTAAAACCTGAGATCTCCTATGTCTCTGGAAATTTCAGAAGTACCTCCAATGCATACTATGTACTTCTAAATGACACTGACAAGTTTTAAATACCTCACCAAATGCAGAAAAATCTACCAATTTTGTGGAAACACACAGCTAAAATATCAGCATGTAAACATCTTCACAGAAGCAGTCATACCCAGTTCAAACAAGCATGGGGTGAACCCTAACAAACCATCCTGGTGGTACCACAATATCAATAAGCTATATAACTAATGGGAAAAAATGTGTACAAAAATAATTAGTGGAACAGACAGCATGTTAGTATCACCATCAGTAATGTAAATAATTAACTCAGGAGTCTAATTAAAACCACTAAGTCCAACTTTGAGGTAAAATTAGCAACCCAGACCAAGGACAACCAGAAGGTCTGCTTCAGTTATGCCCATAATCTCAAAAGCGGTATGCAGCAGTGTACTGAGTTGGTTGTGAACAACACCACCTTTGCTAAAGCTGATGATAAAGGAAACATGCTGGCTGACCACCTCCAAATTCACCCCTCTTACCCCCAAATATCTAAATAGTAGTATGATAAATCTATATGCAACCAGCTATCACACAGGACCAAGTCTTGGAAGCTGTCTCATAACCAAAATACTGCATCTATGTGTTCTGGTAATATCCCTGGATGTGTCATAAATAGAATGAAGCACAACTTATCCATACCTCTAACAACTCTGTTCAATCTCAGCATCCAAATGGACTTCATACCAAGTGAAAGGAGGACACCAGCCCTCATACCCCTGCTCAATGAAGAGCTATCCACTGACCAGGGTAAATCTGACCAGCCTCATATGTAAGGCCATGGAGAAATTTATAATGAAATTAATCAATAAGTACATAGGAAAGCTCTAACCACTGGACCATCCCAGTTTGGTTTTTATCATAAGCAGGCCATGCTTACTTAACCTAGTGGACTTAAGAAACAGCCACTAAAGCAACAGACAAAGGCAAGATGTTGTACACCACCTACCTGGACCTGTCCAAAGCTTTGGACACAATACTCCTCTCCAACATTGCATAAAAGCTTTCTAAATTAGGACTAAACATTGTATCACTCACTGGATTGCCAACTAGCTCATAGATAGGACACAGGATAGGGGATGCTGCATCCAAAAGACTAGTCACTACTGTAGTCCCACAGGGCTGGGTGCTTTGACTACTCCAGTTTGGCATCTATATCTCAAGAGGTCAAGCAAACATCAACAGTCTTTGGCTAACCACATTTGTGGATGACTGCTTGTCCCAAATAAATAACAGGTGCCAGAGTCACGGACTAATGCTATATGCCAAAAATGCATTATTGTACCCTTTGGTAAAATACCCAGGAAAATACCACACTGACAATACACTGCACATAACTGATACAGTTTAAAAATTTGAGAACATATCGAGACAGTGACCAAACATTCAAACAGCATGTGTCCACCATTGTGAGGAAGTCTTTCTACATTTTCAATTAATAAGCAAAAGAATAGCATCTCAGTCTGTAGGTGTCACAATCCTGCTGTACTCAGCTTTCATCAAGCCAGAATTACTATAAACCTGTCCAGACATATGCAACAAGAAGAGTGCACACAATTGTCTGCACAAAGAGAATGCAGGGAGTAAACCTTATGAGCTACACAGAGCACCTCAAAACTTTATCATTAAAGTTTCTTGGAAACTATTAAGAGATTGTCAGTGCCTGGCTTATAAGGCACCATGTAAGCCAGTAACAATGGACTACTGCACATCCTCAAGTCAAGGGTGTCATACAGAACAAATCCAGAGATGGTAACCTCTTATGGATCATAAATACAGCAGTTTGGAGGGCCAGGCATGTATCCCAGAGGATACCACTACAATGGAACAGATTTGCAATGCATGTAAAACAAAGTTCATCCCTGTCCCTTTTCAAAACGCTGGTCAATAGTTGCAAAAACATGGATTTTATTAAAGATAGACACTTCAGGGCATACAACTGACTGTGAGGATTTAATGAGTGGATGATTACACCCCCTTTGGGATTCATCATACATCTAACTAAACTTATCAAATAATTAAAAACCAACCAAAAGGATCACAGGCCTTAAGCACCTGAGCTATGGAGAGAAACAAGATGACCTGTCACTTTATTCACTGATGTATTGACTTTGGAGGGGAAGATTCCTACTGTATTATCATGGCAATAGAGACCTCATTGTCACGGACCTCCTGCTTCTACGCAAGTTCACTATATCACATCAGTATTAGAATCAAAGATCTAAATCTAAACAATATAAATAAAACATGGAGTGTATTATGGTTGTTAGTCATAATTCAAATTCCTTAAAAAAATCGCCCACAGTGTCGCCAGAGGTCAAGACAGACAGAATACTATAATAGCCTTAATGTAAAAAGGCATTATAGTGCAGTATGCCTATTCATGTGGTATATAAAACACTAATAGAATTGAAAAGTTTTAAAAATAACAAAAAACTATAAAGTATGTTAGATAATAGCAATCATTACATTAGTTGTTTCCTGCTATGTACAATAGGACATAAAGTCAGTTGACCTATTATTTCATCTTGTCATCACTGGGAACCCAGGGAACAGTACTCTGGCTGTGATAAATAGTAGGCAACAGATTTTCAGTCATCACTCTTCCAAAATGCATATGGGAGATGGGATGGGAGACAGCAAATTCACCCCAGGGGTGGCACCCATGTCCCTCATGGACAGGGGTAGCCAGTGTTGATCACAGGCCCACTCTGTTCATAAATTTGTTCTGCAAACTACCCAAAAAAGAACAAATGTGGATACTTGGGATTAACATGGCGAGGATTGTAAAGGCTCTGGGGCTGCTAGTCTAGTAACCTCCAATGAACCTATGAATAAGGACATAGGTAACCTTCAAACCTCAGTCTTGACCCAACCGAGTTTGGCTTAATTAAGGGTAGATTGTGCTTATTGAACCTGGTAGACTTTTTAAAGAAAGTCAGCAAAGCCCTGGATGAAGGTAAGACAATGCGTACTGCCTATCTGGACCTAGCCAAAGCCTTTGACACAATCTTCCACATGAGTATCATCGAAAAACTCTCCCAGCTACATGTTAACCCTTACATCACTAGATAGGGAGCTAACTGGCTCACCAACAGAACACATACTGTCAAAGTTGGTGACTCCACCTCTACCAGTAGACCTGTCACTAGTGGCATACTGCAAGGATCTGTACTGGGCGCTTTATTATTTGGAATCTATTTCTCAGAAGTCCAGGCTAAAGTAGACAGCCTTTGGCTTATTAAGTTTGCTGACAATTATAAACTAGGTGCAATCATTGAGTCAATCGATGATGTTAACATATTAGAGGAGGGGCTAACACAAACAAGTGACTGGTGCCAAAGTCATTCACAGTCTAAAACTAAATGAAAAAAGTGCACTATTATCCCATTTGATAAAGCAGAATTTCCCACTAATTACAATATTGACAGCACCCCACTAAGTTCAAACTTAGTGGTGCAAGATCTGGGAACACAGGTCGACAGAAATCTGAACTTTGATCTCCAGGTTTTCATGGTGGTAAGGAAAGCCTTTTACACTGCACATCTCATAAGTAAAGGCATCGCATCCAGGTCTAAGGATGTTATAACCCCACTTTGCTTGACCCTAATCAGACCATTAAGAGAGTACAATGCTCCCTTCTGCATATATCTCAAGAGACACTTGCAGTAACTGGAGAGACCACAGATGTTTCTCACTGAGATGATATTGAGCCTCCAAAACATGGCCTATGTGGATAGACTGAAAGCCCTGCCACTGTACTCTGTATCACATATTACAGGGCAGTGTCTGACCCAACCTGATGAAAATGCTGCACATCCACAAATCAAATGGCACTAGAGTCACTTGCTCTAGGGATCTCAACCTTGCCGGTGACATTAACAGAATATGCTGGAGAGACAGGCATGTCTCCCAGAGATTGCCGCTGCTCTGGAATAAACTTCCAATTCATGTGAAGCAGAGTTCCTCAATGACCCTATTCAAGTGCAACTTGGACAAAAGGATGGGTGACCACAAATTCACCCTGGCAGTGGCAGCCATGTCCCATATGAACAGGGATAGTCAGTGCTGATCTGTAAAGTACACCCATCTAACCAAGGACAATTGGGGCAACCCAGGATTAACATGGTCAGGCTTATAAAAGCTCTAGGGCCGCTAGCCTAGTAACCTCCTCTGAACCTATGGACCTATCTGTCTGCATCTGTGATATTACAATACATGGAAATGTACCTGCCAGCCATTTCAACAGACAAGATACCTACTCTCTGACCCTCTCATCTCATCTCCTTTTGCTGACGGTTCTCCTTCTCAAATGGCTTCTGCATGTCCTGCTGTATCTCTTCTTCCTTTCAACCCTCGTCTCTTCGGTTTGCCCTTGTACCTTTACCTTCACTTTGTCTTTCTCCTTTTTATCATCTCTTCCATAGCTGAATCTCCCATCTTCTTTGTTCCCCATTCTTGCTTCTTGCCCATCTCCTGCTCCCATTTCTGTACACTCTCTTGTCTGCTGCACAATTTCTCTGTATTCAACTGACTATGTCTGACCATGTCTTCCTATTCCTATCCTATTCCTAAATTTTGTTAACTTGTCCTGTCTTTTGTCTTTCTTTTGTCCCCACACTTCCTTTGCATAACTTTTCTGTTCTTTCTCACTAGACTTGCCATCTCATTGTTATTCCCAGCTCCAGTATACTTGCTTGAATCTTCCCCCTTCTCTTGCATACCCAACATCTGCTACTGCCCTCCAAGACAAACCATTGCCATACGTACACTATATTCACACCACTTTCATTATTAATTTTTTTTTTTTTTGCTTTCTTGGATCTATTACCCAGGTATTTTGCTGTATTTTTTCATATTTTTGTTGTAATTCTGGATGGCCCGTTTTCAATGGAGTCCCAGGGATAAAAGTTCCATGAACAGTAATATAATATGAAGACAATTCATTTACATTGATGTAATACTATAGAAGAACGATGGTATTACACAACATTACAAAAAAACCCACGATTGCAGTGAAAATTCAGTTAAAAAGGTAAAAGATAAAATTGCAAACACACACACAAATACACATAAATAGGTCAATTAAAATAAGAAAAATCCATTCGTGCATATTCCTGTTAGATTTGTTACAATGTGAAATAACACAGGGTTGGCATTACAGTTTTACATGAAATCTTAGCAGAGTTAAAGTAGGATGGGGATAAGAGGTGATAATTGTTGAATGTAAGAAGGGGGGACAATAAGAAAAAAAGTAGAACAAGAGTAGGAGTAAATGAGAAGAATGAAGATGGTTGTAGTCAGAGAAGCTCAGTATGATGAAGAGAAGAGAGAAGTAAAGGAGTGTGAGAAATGGAGTAAAAAGGGGTGAGTCATGTGGGATAGAGCAGGAACATTCAGAGGGTTTTGAGATGGGAATGAAGCAGGGTCTTAAGGAGAAAAATAAGAATAAATTTCTGTTTTAAGACACCAACATACATACGTGTATGGGTGCTCATTTCCAAAAAAACAGATCAGAATAACTAAGATTCTCTCTCCATTTCTTTATATCTCCAACACCTTTTTTTCTTTCTTACGCATAAGACACAATTAAATATCTCTCACAAAAGCAGACACACACCCACACACACAACATAACTGTCATGGTCATCTAGGGTGTCTTCAAAAGATGCGGAAAAAAATGAAGAATAATACAAAACGTGAGAAAAGAAAGAAAAAACTAATCTGAATGGTGTGGAGATACCAGGAAAAGAGGAGATTGGGGGAAACACGGGATATGTGTGAGAGGGGAGGCAGGATGGTGCCCTTCACCTAGTGTACCATAATTTCACCTAAGCTTGGCCCTTTACAAAGGAATATAGTAATGTAGCATCACTGCAACTAAATTCCAGTTACCATATGTTAGAAAAATATATAATAGTAATATGCATGCTTAGTACATTATAGGCTTTAAAGAAGTTAATACATTTATTCTGTTCAACTACTAGAGACATTTTCAATTCTGTTTATGTCATATAAAAGTATAATAAAAGTATGCACAGCTGTGATTTTGCTTATGCCATGAAATTTAATAAAGAGACATTCATTCCTGTTTATGCCATGTGAAAATGACCAGCTGCAGTGAACACTCATAAATAATACAATAGGTGTTTAAAAGAACTTAACCATAGTCAGCATGACTTGTGCTAAAGCTAGAAGTGAACCTTGAATACAGATAAAATGTAACACATGTATTAACACAGTACAATGGAAGAACTAAGTAATGAAAGGGGTCTTAAATAAAGGCCCAAGGACAGGCAGGATGTTTTTCATGTTGTTTTTCTCAAACGATTTTGCAAAACAGCAATAATCTAGATATGTCAGCAGGAAGTCTGAAGAAACATTATTTGTGTAACATATAGAAAGTTGTGTCTGGCTACATCAGTAGTGATAGCAACATTATCTGTGTGACTTGTAGAAAACAGCATAAAAATAACATAGGGAACACCAATAATTCAGACAACTCTTGTACCTACATGCTTTGTCTCCTTGCTGCAAGTAATAAAGAAATGCTTTGCTTGAACCCAACGTGAATTGGTCTTTGAAGTTTTTATTTTACAGATTGGTCCTTCGGACCAGAACCCTCTCTTTACCTCGGATCAGATGGCCAGGTGGCTGAAACCGTACGGGGAAGAAACCAAATTGGTTCTTCTTACTTGCAAAGACCTCCGACTGAATTGTTGTCAAATGATCTGTGTCTGAAGGACGGGTTTTCCGAGAATCAGGCGATCAATCACGTAGGCTCAGGTAAGGTGGATCTACTTTTTTCTGTTTTAAGATCAGGGACTAGGTGTGTATTGTTTTTCTATTAGAATGTCAGAACGTATCTTTTTTCTTACAGTCAGGGATAGAAAATGTACTATCTTGTCATAGATCAGGTGAAACAGAATAGTAGATTTCAGGTAGTCATTGTGAAGAGACTATAACAAAATCCACGGTACCACGTTAAAAATAATAGAAGTTACGTAATGGTTAATAGGTAAGAACAAAAATAAATGGGTAATAATTGCACAAAACCGTCCCAAAATCCGCCGTTAACAGAAGACACGAAATATATGCAGTCGCAGCATGCCGATAATATTAGATATTATTCAAAATGGGTTAACAAGTATGAATTTGATGGAAGATTAAAAAAAGCCTCACTTATTAAACTTATCAGATAACTTAAAAATGATTCCAAAGGCCACGTTAAAAAACAACGATGGTTAGGAATCCCCCAAGCACACAGGTGGTTGGAGGAAGCAAACCGTAGGGATCAAAAGAATAAAGATTCAAAAGCAATGTTTTTAGACAGAGAGGATAATAACTTAGTAATGGCATCAGCCCCTCCTTCTCCCTTACCAGAATATGAAGCAAGCGGACAAGTCAGTCCGCCCCCACTATATCCTGCGATCACTGGAGACAGGGACATTATAAAATTGAAATGAACTAAAATCAGAGATCCGATCGAGACCAGGTCTCGAACCAGAGTAAATAATCCAGAGGAAGGTATTGAATTATGGCAGATAGTTAAAAATACTGACCCTACTGGAGAAGAAGAAATATGTCCACTTATAGAAGTACCTTACCCTCAGGCAGGTTGGGAAAATCAGGACCCGACCATTTTAGTCTATAGACCTTGGACTCCGGAAGATATTCGGAAAGCCACTGAAGGAATTCCCCACCCAAAAATTAATTTTAAAAAATTCTCAGAAGATTTACAAGGAATGAGGTTAAGTTATAACCTAAATGGAGAAGAAATAGAAAAAGTAGTTAGACAGATTGTAGGACCAGATTGGTACATGATTTGTGTCAACTGGAATCCTCGTGATGCTGCACAAAAACCCCTCCCAAATAGCAGCGCAGAGTTAGACACTAGAGTAAAAAGTCTTACAGACCGCATCTCTGAAAAATGGAAGCCTAGGGCAGACTGGACTTGCATTAATCAATGCATCCAACAAGACAGTGAAACAGTCGACCGATATTATGCTAGATTATTGGAATGTTTTAATAGCCACTGTGGAATGCAGGTTCCCGAAGATCAAACACAAGATTCCCCGTATGAACAGCAGTTAAAGAACGCATTTTTAAAAGGTTGCAGCACACCCATAAACAGTTTTATTACGAAACATATGGTAGATCATCGCACAAGCAGGTTACAATCATTACTTGAATATGCTAGGCATGCCGAAAGGCATTTTAATAGCAAAAAGAAAAAGAAAGCTCAAGTATTTTCTGTAGATGATGGAGCAGAGGTTTATGTAGTGCAGTCTGGGAAAAAGGGCAAGAAAACTGATCAGAGGACTTTGAAGGGCGTAAGAAAAGGGGAGAAAGTTTTAAATGTGGTAAAAAGGGACACTTGGCAAAGGATTGCAGGAAAAATAAGAAGGCAACAACGGAAGATAAAAATGAGGAAGGTGAAGACTGACTATATGAAAGTCAAGAATCACTAGAAGGAGCTAATGGAGAAAGGACAAATGAGGATGTCACAGAGAGAGTAGAGGATGTGACAGAGGGAGTAGAGGAAGTGCAAGAAGTTACTGATAATGAAGGAAATTAAATATTAGACCTAGCTTTATTGAGCCTTCAGCTCTACTTAGCAGACACGAAGCCAGAAGTTACACTTTTGATGGAGGGGAGGGAAGTCAAATTCTTGTGTGATTCAGGCATCATGAACCCTGGTACACCCCTCCAAACTACCAGAAAATTCAGAATCACCTGATTACATACTGGTCAAAGCAGCTAATGGACATCTGTATCGGGAGCCCCTCTCCCATGACATCACAATAACTGATCCAGTTTCAGGATCGACACAGAAAAGCAACATTGTAGTTTCTGCAAAATGCCCAGTAAATCTCCTGGGCAGAGATCTCATGCAGTTATTCAATATAGCAGTAGTCCCAACCATGCAAGGTATGAAAGCACAGTGACAAACCGACACCTTTGTTGTGCAATCGGGGGGTGAAACATTTTATTGGTACAGCCAGGACTTGGTTACGATTGGTCCAGGGACTGTGACCAGAGAACTGATGAATGTAGCTGTCAGCAAGTTTCCCTCCCTTGACATTGATAAGCAACACTTGTTGCATTGTACCCTATATTTCTGTAACACACCGGAACCTGATAAAGAATATGAGAAAGAATTATTTAAAAATTGTGCAAATAGATTAGTATTGCGTAATTTGTACTGGGATGCAGATGGGAACAGTGTGGCCAGCTGTTTATTGCCAGTAGAATTTTTTGCACTTTATAAATCTAACCGATTACCACATGTCAGCTTGACAAAAAATAAGAATGTAGAGTGGGCAGACTTGGGAGAGAAAGTCACGAGATGGGAAAAGCAAACAGAATTAGAATTATCAGAGCAGGGAATACAAGTGCAGAGATTGAATTGGGTAACATAAACAAACCCAGCTGTGCACTTGTATTCTTGTGAAGACAGCTGATGGACACTCCTACTGAAGGAGGAAGAAAATGCCTTGCAAAACATACCAGAGAATCTCTGGTCGACAGGAAAATCAGATGTAGGACTTATTCGTACAGCAGAGCCAATTAATATCACGCCAAAATCAGCATTTAGACCACAGAAAAGACAGTATCCCTTAAGGAAAGATGCAGAGGCAGGAATCAGACCTATCATAGCAGCTTTACTTAAGGGAGGGGTGCTAGTGGAATCTCCTGGCTCACCATGTAACACGCCCTTATTTCCCGTTAAAAAGCTAACGGAGAATGGAGTATGGTCCAAGATTTACAAACAGTAAATGACGCAGTAATACCAAGGGCACCCATAGTGCCAGATCCACACACTTTGTTGAATGATTTAAAACCACAACAAAAGTATTTTTCTGTGGTAGATATGAGTAACGCATTCTTTTCAATACCAATACACACTGATAGCCAATATTGGTTTGCATTTACATTTCAGGGAAAAAGATACACATACACATGCCTACCACAGGGATATTGTGAAAGTCCAACAATATTCTCACAAGAAATGGCAAGTAACTTGGCGGGATTTAACCCACCGAGAGGTAGTCAGATTTTACTTTATGTTGATGAATCTTGTTGGCGGCCCCCACCCTGCAGGACTGTACAGAAGACACCCTAGCACTTTTACAATTTTTAGCCGCTGAAGGACATAAAGTGAACAAGAGCAAACTGCAGCTCTGGAAAAAACAGGTTAAGTACTTGGTATATGTAATATCCAAAGAAGGTAGAACATTAGATGAGGACAGAAAAGTAGCAATTTTGCAAGCACCTAAACCCACTACCAAGAAGGAAATGATGTCCTTCCTGGGTACAACTAATTTCTGTCGAGGTTGGATTCCAAACTATGCTTTGGAAACTGCACCCTTAACTGACCTCATATATAAAACGCCTATGGCAGCACAGGATTTATTACAATGGACACCAGAGGTAGAATCTGCCTTTTGTAAACTGAAGCAATTAATAGTGTCCTCACTAGTTCTGAGATTACCAAATTATCATAAGCATTTTTTCCAGACTGTAGATTGTAAGCAGGGTTATATGACATCAGTACTAACACAACAGCATGGGGACAAGCAATGCCCCATTGCTTATTATTCATCACAACTGGACACAGTGGCATGGTCTTTACCCCACTGTGTACAGGCAGTTGTCACAGCAGTGATGGCAGTACAGGCTTCAGCCTCAGTAGTCTTATTTCACCCCCTCACTTTGAGGGTACCCCATTCAGTAGCAATTATTTTACTACAAGAAAAGGTGGCATATCTTTCCCCTGCTAGGCATCTCTCCTGCATGACTATCTTGTTGAGCCAACCTCATATGACAATCGAACGATGCATGACTTTGAACCCCTCTACTCTGCTTCCAACTCCTGCAGACGGCACACCACATCGCTGCCTGCAGGTGTATGAGCAAAAGACATTACCTAGAAAAGATCTCACAGATGTCCCCTTGGATGATGCTGAGGTGACATACTATGTGGACGGCTCGTGCAAGAAAGGTCCTGCAGGACAGAACCTAGTAGGATATGCAGTAGTATCTGATACTGAGGTTATAGAAGCGAAGTCTTTACCACACAATTTATCTGCACAAGCAGAGGAATTGATTGCTCTAACATGAGCATGTATTTTAACATTTTTACTGACAGCCAGTACGCTTTTTCCACTGTGCATGTGTTTGCACAACAGTGGAAAAACCGGGGAATGATAACATCTACTGGCAAACCTATAAATCATGCACAGTTTATTTTAGATCTTTTAGAATCTATTCAATTACCTCAGAAAGTAGCTATTTGCAAATGTACAGCTCACACCAGACGACAAGATAGAATTTCAAAAGGTAACGCGAGAGCTGATACAGCTGCAAAGCAAGCAGCTACAGAAGTATTTCTTTCAGATGAGGAACTACAACCCTCTGAAACTTTGAATTTAGATATGTTAAAAACAATGCAGACACTCACTACACAAGCTGAAAAACAACGATTGGTGAAACGAGGAGCAATCCTAAAAAAGGGACTGTACATCTCCAAAGAAGGAAAACCTATACTACCTTCTAATTTGTTTCGCTATGCGGCATTGTTGAGCCATGGGCAGTGCCATGTCTCAACAGGGGGGATGGTACAGTTAGTTAATAAAGTATTCACAACATACGGATTTACAAACTACTCTAAAAAATTTTGTTTGATGTGTCAGATTTGTAACAAACATCATGCACAAGGGGCAATTAAGCCCAAGCAAGGGAGTTTTCCTACACCACCATATCCGTTTCTCACTATCTGTATGGATTTCATAGAATTGAACAAATGTGAGAACAAAAAGTATTGCTTTGTCATTATAAATATGTTTTCCAGATGGGTGGAAGCTTTTCCAACCAAAAATCCAGATGCAGCTACAGTAGCAAAAGTACTTGTCAAAGAAATTATTCCTAGGTTTGGCATTCTGGAAAGAATCTATAGTGACAATGGAACACATTTTGTAAATCAGACCATACAGCAGTTGGGTAAATACTTTGGTATTTCTTTAAAAAATCATTGTGCATATCATCCACAGCCTGCAGGACTGGTTGAGAGGCACAATGGTATACTGAAAAATAAATTGAGAAAATTAATAGCTGAGACAGGTAAAACCTGGTTGTATTGCCTACCCCTGGCACTGCTAAGCATGAGAACTGTCCCTACAGCAAAAGGATTGACTCCTTTTGAAAAACTTTTTGGGAAAGCTTATTATACACCTCAATGGAAACTTCTCATGCCAGCAGACCAGGAAGCTGATTTTACATTAGCAGAATATATGAGGAAATTACTGAATTCTAGACACTTGCTGCAGTCTGTTTCTGTTTCAGATCAAAGACGAACTGAAACATCGGATGTGGCCGTGCTGCCTGGTGACTGGGTCTGGGTGAAGATAGTGAAAAGAAAGAATTGGATAACGCTGAGGTGGGAAGGTCCCTACCAGGTGCTTCTTTCGACACCCACTGCAGTCAAAATAGCAGAGAGAGCTTCATGAATACATCTAACACACTGCAAGCTGGTGAAGAATTTCGAGTTGGACAAAGATCTTACCTCTCCATTGGGACCTTAAGCACAAAAGTCTGGCTACAAAGGGGGGTCAGGTCTATAGGAACTGATCCGTCTCAAACCTAGTAAAGCAATCACCGGTGCTAAAGGTCCTATAGGGTAGAGTGTAAGATCACGTGTCCAAAAAAAAAGTGAAATGACTGAATCAAGCAAAATCCAGATACACCCACTTGGAAGAACCGGGGAGAACAGAAATGCAAAACAATTGGTTCTACAGAAGTATTACAAGACCATCCTGTTGACTATACTGGTAACAATAATCTTTTTGTTGTGGCCATTTCTTTTTTTGGCCACACAAGTAGAATTAAATAAGCATACAGATTGGCACCCAAACTTTAATACCTATCAGGCAATCAAATATGTGTATGCTGAAACTTTTAATGTTTTGAATTGCTGGGTCTGCACAGCCCTACCAACAGCATATGGGGGGTTACTATTAACTTCAGTTCCCCTCGAGTCTAATGAGACCTGGGAAAACCTGATTCATGATACATATGATACATTGAGTATTACGTCAAGAGATAAAGTAGAATTGCAGTTGTCTATTCCTCAGAAGGGTACAGTGTGTTTTTATAAGAATGACACAGTCAAGGTGGGGTGGAGCTATTGTAATGTGACAGTTCCCTGTAGATGCTACACTAAAACAAATAACATCGGATCCTATTGCAATACGAGCTATGATTCATTTGTTGAACTAATGCATAAGACAATCTGAGAAATAAAGCATGATGCTGTCCTGTACAAACAACTATCTGTAATTGACAGAAAAATGTTTCATGCAGTACAAGGGTATGTTTATAGTAAAGTTACTACTAAAGTAGAAGACTGTTACTTCATATGCGGAAGAAAAGCATATAAATGGCTACTGGAAAACTGGTCTGGTAGCTGTTTCTTGGGGTACCTGGTTCCAGCCATACGACACACAGCAGTCTTACCTCAAGGGAAAATCTGAAATGTTCGAGAAATCAAGAAGCCTGTTAATCCAGTAGGACGAATCAATGCACCCTGGAAATACCATCATAATTTAGGCCCAGGAAATAACAATGGACTGGCGCACATGGACTTGAGTGACACTGTCATATCTTGGGCAGGTGTACTACCAGCGTATGGAGCAACAAAATCAATTTGGGAACTGAGAAAACTGTCAAAACTTCTTGAAATAATGAGTAATGCAACTTTTTCTGCCCTCGAACTAGTAACCGATAAACTGACAGCTATGAGAACTGTGGTGCTTCAAAACCGCATGGCTCTCGACTTCACCCTAGCGGCGAAAGGAGGTACATGAACTTTAATTAATCCAGGAGGAGTGTTGTTTTTATATTCCCGACTACAGGCACGAGATAGACAGCCATCTCGAGGTGATTCAGCAGGTGTCAGACATGACTAGACCAGGACCAAACCCATTAACGAACTTTTTTCAGAAACTGTTTGGGGGTTGGGGTAGCATCCTAATAAACATTCTGATTGCCATCTGTGTAGGGATAGCCTTACTGATGGTGTGTGGGTGCTGTCTCCTCCCCTGTGTGAAAGGACTAGTGAAAAATATTGTAGACACTTCGGTTTCAGAAACTTTGTACCACGATGCTGAACTCGAAGAATTGCTCAAGGACTAGAAACATTCCTTTTACAAGCCTAAACTTAATGACTCTTTAACTGCAAATCCTGAAAAGGAAAAGGTTAAGGGAAGAAAAACTGTTTATGCTTGTTTTAAAAGTTGAATAAAGTATTAAAAGGGGGGAAATGTTAGAAAAATATATAATAGTAATATGCATGCTTAGTACATTATAGGCTTTAAAGAAGTTAATACATTTATTCTGTTCAACTACTAGAGACATTTTCAATTCTGTTTTTGTCATATAAAAGTATAATAAAAGTATGCGCAGCTGTGATTTTGCTTATGCCATGAAATTTAATAAAGATACATTCATTCCTGTTTATGCCATGTGAAAATGACCAGCTGCAGTGAACACTGATAAATAATACAATAGGTGTTTAAAAGAACTTAACCATAGTCAGCATGACTTGTGCTAAAGCTAGAAGTGAACCTTGAATACAGATAAAATGTAACACATGTATTAACACAGTACAATGGAAGAACTAAGTAATGAAAGGGGTCTTAAATAAAGGCCCAAGGACAGGCAGGATGTTTTTCAGGTTGTTTTTCTCAAATGATTTTGCAAAACAGCAATAATCTAGATGTGTCAGCAGGAAGTCTGAAGAAACATTATTTGTGTAACATATAGAAAGTTGTGTCCGGCTACGTCAGTAGTGGTAGCAACATTATCTGTGTGACTTGTAGAAAACTGTATAAAAATAACATAGGGAACACCAGTAATTCAGACAAATCTTGTACCTACATGCTTTGTCTCCTTGCTGCAAGTAATAAAGAAATGCTTTGCTTGAACCTAACGTGAATTGGTCTTTGAAGTTTTTTTTTTACACCATACCTCTCTACTGTCCCCAGTTTTTAAGGACGTCTGTGATTCTGGCTAAAAAATTTGCTCTGTTGCTCTTAACCCTCCTAAGCTTGACAGTTTTAGAGAAAAGGTTCACATCTAATAATGACAGTAATTAAGAGTCATAGACTTTCTTTACTTCAGAAAATGCAGCTTTATTCACATTCTCTTACTCTATTATCCCTACAAATTAATAGTACTAATATTTTAAAAAGTGTCCCTAATTGTCCCTTTTACTTCTATATTTGTTCCTCCCTGATGCCAGAGGTAAGAGGTTAAAAGCTATGCCAGTTACTGTGAAATTCCCTGTGGGACATGAAAACTTAGTGTGGTACACCCCAGCTGTTCTAATGTAACAGCACTGCAACCACAGTTCAGTCTCTGTGTACTAGGGTAAAGTGAAAGGTTGCAAGGTTGTTGAACAGGGGTAGCACTAACAGTATGATATTTAGACTGGAAGTGTCTAGGAGACATAAACTTGAAACTTGATGTGGGTCCTAGAATGGTAGCCATGAAACAATCGCAACACCTTACCTCCTGAATCAGGGACAATTCCAGAAATAATCAGGTCTTACCACAAAACAGAGCAATAAGGGAAAGGAAGGGAAGAAATCAAATGCCATCATGGAAGCAAATAGAGAAAACTGTAGCGTTGTCGCTTCACAGTAAGACGTCCCGTTCGATTCTCAGTTCGAGTGTCTTCTGTGTGGTGACATGCGTGAATGGGCGTCCCTTCGTTGAAGGTTGTGCATCAGGCCCGGCAAGTCGGCACGTAAAAATCTACTGCCAATCACTAATGGACCGGAGTTCCACTGTGGCGACCCCTAACCGGGAAAAGCCGAAAGACCCAATATAAAGCATTTAAAACAATAGTGTCACTATTAGAAGAGTATAGAAGAGATCAACAGAAATACTTAGAAAGATAGACGTGAAAGCACTGCAAAGCATCAGAACAGGCCAGGATCTATCATACACTATTACAAATAAACTAAAGATATCAGCACAGGCAGAAAAACTTAGAAGATATGCAGATAAATGTAAAAGAAAAGTACCAAATAAGCAATTCATTGATAACTCTAAAAATGTTTTACATTTTTACAGAGAATTGGGAAACAAAGCAAAACAAAAAGAAAAGAAGAAATAGACACATTTTGGAGAAATATCTATGAACAACCTGTGGAACATAACAAAATGCTGAATGGATACAAGTAAAAGAAACAGTAAGAAGTTCAAATGTACAGGATATGAAATTGGATGAAGTAATGACCACAGAAACTGAAATAAAATTAAGAAAAGCTCCTAAATGGAAAACCCCAGGCCCAGATGTAGTGCCTAACTTCTGGCTAAAATGATAAACATTTTTAACTGTGATTTAGTCCTCAGTAAGAACTATTTATATGCACATCCCAAACAGACAACAATAACCTTCTTAACAGGAAAAATTATACTCCTCCTTTAAGAGTGAACCTGCAAGCTACCCTAAAATCTACAGCCTTTCAACGATGTATAAGGTATGTACTGTAACTGATGCTGAGATTACTGTGGTGGTGGTGCTGCGGTAGCGTTTTCACCTCACAGTAAGACATTGTCCTGTTCGATTCTCAGTTAGACTGTCTTCTGTGGGGAGACATGCGTGAATGGGCGCACTTTCATTGAAGGTTGTGCAGGGCTGGCAACTCGGCATGTAAAAATCTACTGCCAATCATTAGCGGGCCGGAGTTCCACTGTGGCGACCCCTAACCGGGAAAAGCCAAAAGACACAACAACTGATGCTGAGATTATAGTTATTTAGAAGAAAGCTCAGTCATGGCAATAGAACAAAAGGGTAACAAAAGAAAGTCCATCTTGCTGTTTTAATAATAGTAACTCTCCACTAAACCTTAACTTTTTAAACAGGTAAAACTCAAGTTACCTACTTTCATATCTAACTTCTCTAGTGCACACTGCAGAGTGCATTCTTTTCAATCTTACCTTTAAGCATCCCTGTTACTAGCACTTTCTCTAATACCTAAAAAGATCATCTCTACTTGACTCCAAGTAGACTTTTCTCTATCTGTTAAACCTAGCACTTGCTCCTACAGTACTTATTACCTTGATACGGCACTCTTATAGATAGCACCCCAAAAGGCAAACCCCATTTCTCGGTCACCCACATCCCCGAATCTCTTTTAAAGTTTTTGTCTAGTCCTTCTAGCATGTCGAGGATCAGTTGCTAGTGTCCTCTCCTGCTCAGCTGGTGAACCTGGGAATATTGAGGCAATGTTACAATTGCCTCATGTACACAGACAACCCTCTCCTCCTCCCACAAAACACAAATACATGCGAGAGATGCAACTATACAGCCAAACTGGAGGCTGAGCTCTCTCAACATAGGACTGGCAAGACCAGTCAGGAGGAGAAGGTTACCACACACACTATAGACCCAGTCTCACATAGTACCATCACAACCTCAAATCATACACATAAACACACAAAGACATACTTTCGGCTCTGATCAAAAATCTACCAAAACAGCAGAGGCCACCAAAGCAGACACCCAAACAACCACCACCTCAGAACACAACACCTGCAACACATATACCTCACAGTCAGAGTGTCAAACAGTCACAGCCCTTAAGGCCAAACACAATGCCAGACACACTAGTCATTGGTGACTCCATAGGCAGACACACTGACGTCCCGCTCACCAGACTGAGTAAGGAGAAGGTCACAGTAAGCTGCCTGTCGGGCGCTAGAATCCGCCACATAACGCAAGCACTCAGGTCTCTCAACAGCAGGTACAAATACGACTCAGTCATTGTCCACGCTGGTGTAAACGACCTGAGACGTACCTCCTTGGACTACATGAAAAGAGACATTGAGGAGCTCTCTGATTATGTAGCCCAGGCAGGTATGACCCTGACCTTGAGCAGTATCCTACCTTCACCAAGAATGATGCCACAATACAGAGATAAGATGATCAGCTTTAACAATTGGCTTAAACTCTGGTGTCATTCAAAGGGGATCCAATGTCTGTCTGCCTGGGATGACATGCTGGACAAGCCACGCTGCTTCGCAAGGGACGGCTTGCACCTGTCACCCTGGGATTCCGGATATTGGCAAAGGCTCTTGCCACCCCATAGTGCCTTTTTAGGCAAGGCTCAAATTCTAAACCTACCACCCTAGAACACAAAAAGGAAAAACTAAGGGTAATGCTGCTCAATGCCAGAAGTCTAAATCTCAAAATGCACGCACTCGAGGCCCTTCTCAGTATGGAGAACATCGATGTCTGTGCAGTGACAGAAACCTGGTTCAAGGCTTCTGAGAGCACCCCAGCACTATCAGGTTTTACCTCTTATCATGCGTCCGCCCCAAAATCCGGACAATACCAAGAAAGGAGGGGGTATCCATATTCATCAAAGACACCCACACCTCAAGACTAGTGGCAACGCACGATGCATCGGAGACCATCCAGGTGCAATTAACCATAGGCAAGACTGCTCTGCAAATTGTAGCATGTTACAGGCCACCCTCACAAACTCAGGAACCTCACATGGCCTTCCTGAAAACACTAGAGGGATAAATGTATCACCAAACACCATCATACTAGGTGACTTCAATTACCCTAATATAGACTGGGAACACTACTCAAGCCCAAACACCCTAGCCCAAAAGTTCCTGGAATTCATAAACTCAAATGCCATGGAACAACTAGTCACCATCCCACAAGAGGAGAAAACATACTTGATCTCATCATCACGAACATGGGAGCACAATGTTCAACACCGGAAGTATACCCCTCACTGGTGAGATCAGATCACAAACTAATCTCGCTGGAGGTCCTCATCCCACCCCCACCTGAAATAAAAAAGACCACAGTAAAGAACTTCTCAAAGCCGACTTCACACTTCTAAAGACTAGTGTGGTCTCCTTTAAGGGCCCCAAGCCGGCGGAAAACAGTACTCAAGCCGCTGAATCACTTACAAATGCCTTCTACCAGCACCTGCAGGACTGCATGGATAAGGCAATCCCAAGCAAAACAAAGACTCTTTGTACCAAAGGCAAGCGTCCAGTCTGGTGGACCCCAGCCATAAACAAACTCTACAACAAAAGGAGGAAGCTACTACAAGATAGAGCAAAATCCTTAAAAGGTAAGACACCCTTGATCACTATAAGTAAAAAACTAAGAGCTCTCATAAAATCATCCAAAGCAAATTTTGAGAGAAAAATAGCTAAAGACTCAAAAGACAATCATAAGGCCTTCTTTAGCTATGTTAGAAACCTGGGAGGAAACTCCCAGATATGCTCAGAACTAGTTCAAAATGATGTGAAGATTACTGATCCTACAGACATTGCCAACATACTGGCTGACAGGTTCAGTGCAAACTTCTCCCCACCCTCCCCCCCAAGAGGAGAGATATCTATACCAAGCGATTGCAGCCCCAAACATCTCCAACGCCGAAGTGAGAACTGCTCTCTCCAAAGCAAAAACACAGCATCCATGGGACCTGATGGTGTCCCCGGCTGTGTGCTCCACGAACTCAACGAGGAATTAAACCCACAGCTAGGACAGCTGTTTAATCATAGTCTTACCTCTGGATACATACCCAGGAGTGGCGCACTGCAACTGTGGTCCCACTTCACAAAGGCGGTGCCTCCACCGACCCTGGAAATTACCGCCCATTAGCTTGACAAGCCTTATCTGCAAAGCCATGGAGAGGATCATAATGGACCTCATAAATAAAGACATAGGGAATTTGCAGACTTTGGATCCATCCCAGTTTGGCTTTGTCAAAGGCAGATCATGCCTTCTAAACTTGGTTGACTTTTTGAAACAGTCACTAAAGCCATTGATGAGGAAAGGCAGTCCATACAGCCTACCTCGATCTGGCGAAGGCCTTCGATACAATACCCCACTCGGGTATCATTGAAAAACTCATCAGCTTAAATGTTAACCCATACATCACAAGATGGGTTGCAAACTGGCTGAGTGACAGAACCCACAGGGTCAGAGTTGCTGGTGCCATGTCAGACTCAAAGCCTGTCACAAGTGGTGTACCACAGGGCTCAGTCCTGGGCCCACTCTTGTTTGGCATCTACTTTTCCAGTACAAGCAAACACAGGAGGGTTATGGCTGACAAAGTTTGCAGATGACTGCAAACTGGGCCATAGTAGAAAACACATCTGACACAGATATCCTTCAGAAGGGTCTCACAGAAATGGATAACTGGTGCCAGAGCCATGGCCTAAAGTTAAATGCCAAAAATGCATAGTCATACCCTTCGGGAAAAACAAGGTTACCCTAGCTACCAAATAGGTGGCAATCCACTGAGCACAGAAGAAGTTATCAGGGACCTGGGGACCCAGGTTGATAGTAGTCTGTCATTCGACACCCATGTAGCTAAAGTAGTTAGGAAGACCTTCTACATTGCCCACCTTATCATGAAGGGATTCTCATCTAGATCAAGGGAGATCATAGTCTCCCTATACTCATCACTCATCAGACCAATGATTGAGTACAATGCCCCATTCGGAATGTATCTGACCCGACACTTGCAGCAGCTGGAGAGGCCACAAAAGTTCCTCACCAAAAGGATAAAGGGTCTCAAACATCTGTCCTATGCTGCCCGACTGAAAGAACTCCAGCTCTATTCAGTCGCACGCTTGCTCAGAGGTGACCTTTGCCTAACATACAAGGCCATGTCAAACCCAGATTTGATGAATATGCTTCACCTCAAAAAATATAGATCTGTCAGAGCCACAAGGGCGGGAGACTTAAACCTCAACACGGCTATTAATAGGACGTGCTGGAGGGATAGATTCATCACCCAAAGACTCCCTATGCTGTGGCACCTCGCTGGCCTTGTTCAAGAGAAATCTTGACCAATGGATTGGAGATCGCAGATATACCCCAGGGATTACCTCAGTGTCACTGCTCAACAGAGGCACAGCAAAATAATGGGTATAGTTCCCCATACTAAAGGGGTGGCGTAAGCCACAAAACTATGGGCTAGGCTTGTAAATGCCCTTGGGCAGATAGCCTAGTATGAACCTATGAACCTATGAACCTAAGATCATTTGTTGTTAAAGTCATAATGGAGAACTGTAAAAAGGGGAAGAATCTAAATAGAGCATGGAAAGATTATAAAAAAGTATTTGAAAACATCCCACATTCATGGATAAAGGAGCGTTTACAGATGTATAAGATACACCCTACATTGATCAATTACATTACAGTGACCATGAAACAGTGGCAAACCACGCTGTAGCTAAGCCATGATAAAGGACAAATTATTTTACCAGGAATAAAAATTCAAAAGAGGATATCCCGGGTGACTCTTTGTCACCGCTGCTCTTTTGTCTTGCCCTTAACCCATTAAACTGTCTACTTACTTAACAAATTAGGTCATGGTTACAATGTGGTTACCCAAAAACAACGAAGTGTAAAGAATTTTCATCTTCTTTTTGTGGATGATTTAAAACTGTACAGTTCATTGGATGAGGAGCTGAAAGCACAACTGCAAGTGCTCAAAACTTTTTCAGATCATCTAAGAATGTCATTTTGTCTTGATAACTGTGCAAAAGCAACATTTAAAGCAGGAAAGCTGCAGAACCAAGAAAATATTAGTCTGTGAAAGGACTGTGATATAAAGGAAATTGAGCAGGAGGGAGTGTATAAATATTTGGGAATTGATGAAGGATTGACAGTAAAACATGAATAAATGTGAACAAAATTTAGGAATATTTTAGAAGACTAAAATTAATACTAAAAACACCCCTGACATCTAGCAACAAAGTCCAGGCTATAAATCAATTTGTTCTTCCTGCTCTAACTTACAGTTTTGGGGTGACTGACAGGCCCCAAAAAGTATTGGATCAGTTGGACAGGAGAAGAAGAAAAATGCTTCATGTTTATCAAATGAAATATAAAATCAGTGTATATCAAGATTATATATTCCTCATTCTGAAAGAGGCATGGACCTCCTCAAAATTGATTACATATATAGATCTGCAATCGTAGGAATGCATACATATCTGCTGACCACATCAAATCCAAATAAAGTGAAAGTTTTGAAACCTGAAGAGAATGTCTAAGATACTTCCCTGCTTAGTTTAACCTACACAGAAACAACAACTTTGTATAAGCAATATTTTTAGACCTATCCAAGGCATTTGACATGGTATCACATACCATACTACTGGACTCCATGACCTCCCTATCCTTCGCCCTTTCCACTATAGCCTGGTTTAAAAGCTATCTCTCATATAGACAGCAATTGGGCCTCTACTCTTCTCCATATTTACTAACAACCTTCATACCCCCACCCAACATGCCACACTTATACAGTATGCAGATGACTCATCTCTCATCTGCTCTGCACCATCACTCACTACCCTACAACAACTTACTCAGGAATCCTTTACCTCCATGGAAAGTTGGATTACTGAGATCCAACTCATCCTCAACCCCAACAAGATTAAATTACTCATATTCATTCACAACAAAACGAAATATACCCATCTACCTTTTACAATCAAATCCATAAATGGTACTAACATCTCCCTCACTGACCACACCAAATTCCTTGGTGTAGAAATTGACAAAATTCTACTGTTTGATGTTCATATTTCACAATCAAAAAGGTCCACAAAAAATGGGAACACTATACAGACAAAAAAAAATTTCTAGCCGATCAAGCACGAATTACACTAGCCCAAACACACCTACTGTCCACCCTATGTATGCTGCACAAATCCTTACCCAGACAAAAAAACAGGACCTTGACCGACTCGAGTCATACTACAAAAAAATTGCTAAATTTGCTAATAACTCCACCTTTAAAACCCACCACTGTCAGGCTTTATGAGAACTTAAATACTTGCCTACAATATTGTGAAATATCCTAAAAGAAAAAAAATCACTAAACCAACTTCTAACCCAGTACATATCAAATTGCCCCCTCCGCTCTTCTGACAAATCTTTCCTCTGTATCTCTAAGGCCAGCAACTCTGCAGGGAAAGCTCTGTTCTCCAACGACATAGCTATAAACTATAACAACCTTCCCCCCACTCTGACCTCTGCTCCTACAACTACACAGTTCAAAAACTCTCTCAAAGCACACCTAATGAATTCATGGCTATTTCCATATATCTCATGAAACCTCTTTCTGTTCACAACAAACATTATATTTTTGTTAATCTGCTACAGACTCAGGAATCCCTACTGCAAACCTCAAAATGTAACTTTCTCTGTTTTAATCATGATTTGCTGTTTCTGTATGCATGTGCTTTATGGCTGTTTATATATGTACCTTGTATATTAATGTGCTAAACTATATTGTTACTTGCTGTGGAGCTTTTCTCCCTGGGCATCTGCTGAAAATGAACATGTGTCCAGTCGGACTAGCCGTAAACAAATGCAAAATAAAAAATAAAATAAATAAATAAAATAGTTTAGCAGAAGCATAGTGGTGTCATGGGAAATGGAAATCAAACAAGTAGAAAAAAATATGGTAGTGACTGAATGTGCCAAAAAAACAAAAGAATATAAGGAGAAGGATCAAATGAGTAGGCAAGAAGAAATGTGGAAGACATAAATTTAGTTGCAAGTACAGAAAACTCCTGGTCGATCAGGACCTGACATAGGAATGGTTAAGGAGAGGTGACTTTAAACCAAAAGATGAAAGGTTAATATTGGCAGCCAGGATAGTGGACTAGGTACACGTTAGTTTACAAAGACCACTGGACATTTGGGAGAAACAGGCAAATTCAAGTTCTTTAAAATAGAACTGGAAACAGTTGCACATTTTGTGTCTGGGTCTGTTATGCTAATGGCAGAGGGACTGTATACTGAAAGGCATAATAATGTGGCAAGACTGTTGCACTGGGGATTGTGCAAACATTACAGTATTGACATAGCTGAGAAGCATTGGAAACACAACCCACAAAGCATTATAGAGAATGATGAAGTTTATCTCATACGGGATCACTCATTACCAACAGTTCAAAAAATAGATGTGAGAAAACCAGATAACAGTGGTCCATGAAAAGAAGACAAGTGGCACTGATCATTGAAATTGCCACACCCAGTGATTACAGTGTCTTACATATAGAGGGACACAAAGTCATAAAATACTAGGCATACCTGTCAACTGTCCCTGATTTTCTTATTCTGTCAAAATCTCAAGTTAACAGTACTAATACTTAAATAGTGTCCCTGATTTCCCCTAATTGTTTCTAGATCCCCCCCCCCCCCCCCGATTCTGTTGAGAGGTGTAATACCAGGATTTGTAGGCAGAAACCAGGGCAATGTGGAAGAAGCATACCCAGACAGTTGCAATAGTGACAGGAGCAATAGGTTTCATAAAAAGGAATTACAGTCATACGTACAGTGGATATAAAAAGTGTACACACCCTTGTTAAAATGCCAGGTTTTTGTGATATAAAAATGAGACCACGATAATTCATTTCAAAACTTTTCCCACTTTTAATGTGACCTATAACCTGTACAATTCAATTGAAAAACAAACAAATCTGTTAGGGTAAAAAATATAAAAAATAAAAAAACGTACAATAAGCTGGTTGCATAAGTGTGCACACCCTTAAACTAATACTTTGTTGAAGCACCTTTTGATTTAATTACAGCATTTAGCCTTCTTGGGTACACACCTGCCATCAATTAAAGAGACTCTGATTAACCCCAAATAAAGTTCAGCTGTCCTAGTAGGATTTGCCTAACATTTACTCAGTTTCCTGCTATAGCAAAAGCTATGGTTTACAGAGAGCTTACAAAGCATCAAAGGGATCACATTGTTGAAAGATATCAGTCAGGAGAAGGGTACAATAAATTTCCACAGCATTGGATATACCATGAAACAGTGAAGACAGTCATCAAAAAGTGGAGAAAATATGGGACAACAGTGGTGTTGCAAAGAACTGGACGTCCCTCCAAAATTTATGAAAAGGCAATATGAAAACTGGTTAGGGAGGCTGCCAAGAGACCTACAGCAACACTGAAGGAGCTGCAGGAATTTCTGGTAAGTACTGGTTGTGTACTACATGTGGCAACAATCTCCCATATTCTCCACATGTCTGGACAATGAGGTAGGGCTGCAAGACAAAAGCCTTTTCTTTCACAGAAAAACATCCAGGCCTGGCTAAAATTTGCAAAACAATACATCGTCTCCCAAAAGCATGTGGGAAAATGGGTTATGGTCTGATGAGACCAAGGTTGAACTTTTTGGCCACAATTCCAAAAGGTATGTTTGGCGCAAAAACAACACTTTGCATCACCAAAAGAACTCCCCACAATAAAGCATGGTGGTGGCAGTATTATGCTTTAAGGTTGCTTTTCTTCAGCTGGAACTGGGGCTTTAGTCAAGGTGGAGGGAATTGCAAACAATTCCAAATACCAGTCACTTTTGGCCCAAAACCTTCAGGCATCTGCTAGAAAGCTGAAGATGAAGAGGAACATTTACCTTTCAACATGACAATAACTCAAAGCATACATCCAAATCAGCAAAAGAATAGCTTCACCAGAAGAATACTGAAGTTTTGGAATGGCCCAGCCAGAGCCCAGACCTAAATCCAACAGAAAATCTGTGGGGTGACCTGAAGAGGGCTGTGCACAAGAGATGCCCTCGCAATCTGACAGATTTGGAGCGTTTTTACAAGGAAGAGTGGGCAAATATTGCCAAATCAAGATGTGCCATGCTGATAGACTCCTACCCAAGAAGACTGCTGTAATTAAATCAAAAGGTGCTTCAACATAAGTTTAAGGGTGTGCACGGTTATGCAACCAGCTTATTGTACTTTTTATTTTTTATATTTTTCTCCTAACAGATTTGTTTTTCAATTGAATTGTACAGGTTACAGGTCACATTAAAGGTGGGAAAAGTTTTGAAATGATTTATTGTGGTCTCATTTTTTTATATCATAAAAAATGGCATTTTAACAGAGGTGTGCACACTTTTTACACCCACTGTAGATATGTTACAGATACATGTAACTTAGTATGAATCGTAGAAGGAATCATTTCTGGGCACATTGTGGGTGCTACTGTGAAGAGCACTTTTGGCTAATATCAAAGACTGAAACAATACTAAAATTTCACGAACTTTAATCACATTTTGATTTAGGAATGGGGTCCATTCCAGTCATTTAAGTAATAATTGTACTAGAAACTCAAAATACCTGGAGAAATTAAACCGAGATACACTAAAAAAAAACATAAACAGGCCGTTGTGAGTTACTTATTGATATCTGTTAACGCTTTATATTTGTTGAAAGGTGTTTCTAAAACTGGTATGTTGTCAGATTGTCTGCCTGGTGACTGTAGCGTCACACGAATCGGTTTCTGTCACTGGGAGCATTGTTGATATCCAAAAGTGTTATTACATAAAACTTAAAACAGCTGTGTGCATCCACAGTAAACTAGTCTGAGGTGTTTGACTTTTTTGACTTATAACAAGAAGGAGGCATATAGACGTTGTAATGCTGGCCAAAAGTCGCCTTATGTTCCAGGCTGGGCTGGCGTTTTTACTGATGAACCTGCAAGGCGCCTTTACTGTCCAGGGCAAGTAAATCAAATAATCATGGAAAGTGGTCTGTAGAGTTTGTTTTTTTTTTTTTTGTCAGTTACTGTGTAACTACATGTGAAGTTACTGGTGTGATGCATAACGCGTAAAAAAACACAATTTCTAAATCGTAGCAGTTGAGATTTATGATACAATGTAATCATGCGGGACTGGTGATCTTCAGGTTTTCTAGCGTGTATGTATGAGTTATGTCAAACGTGTTTGTATATGAATCCATCGCTGATACTGTGTTATTTTCCCCTCTTCCTGCAGTGGATCATGTTTTAATGTGCGGCATGATGTTCTGCCAGAAGGATGTGACCCCATCCGGACAGTTCTCGGTGGACTGGGACAAGGAGGAGTGGTCTGATGTGGACCTGGATCGGAAGGAGGCCGTGTGGAGACTGCCTGAGTTCACAAAGCTTTTTACTTTAGAAGCACAAGCCGGGTTACAGGCGATATCTGTATGCAACATAAACTTAGATATTTACCAGAAAAGATCAAAGGGCGTCTCGGGACCTACAGGTGAGCGGATAATATCTTATTATAACATCTCAAGTTATTTTAAAGCAACGATTGTGTTAGCCTATTTTTTAAATCCTGACTCAAATGCGTGGTGTAATGCAGGCTGTAGATTTAGGCAGATCCGTGTGTACAGCCGGCTGTCTAGCTTTTCTCCTTTCTACTGAAGCAACGAAACTATGTATTGCCTGCATGAAACGGATGATGGTCTGCATTGCGTACGCCCGGCGCCACTATGTTCATATTGAAAGTTTTCTTATGAAGTGTGGTTGTTAGTGTCATGGGATGTACTTAGTTAAGCTATCTTGCAATAGCACAATACGAAACGGTAAGAGGTTTACTGTTGTTAAACACAAACTGCTTCATTCATAGGTCTCAACCTCTTAAGACCCTAGCAATGTGCGACAAACAGTCAAAATGTGGAACACTCTTTTCGCATTGCCCGAAAATGCACCAGTTCCATGGGATCTGGTCGAAGGGGTCTTTCTGCCAGAAGTACTAAGTAAATACTGTAGCAGTAACCCACGGCTAGGTGTGGGTAATGCTGGATTTACCCACAATTGGTGTGATTTGGTCACGAAGGCGAAATCCAGCTACCCACACCCAGCCGTGGGTTATTGTTGTTACACACAGTGGTGTTAGTTTTTCGTTGTGTTATGTATGTGTAATTGTTATTTAGGTTTTTGTTTGCTTTACTTTTGTATTCTCGCACTTTTTGTGAGAGAAAATAGTCCACACTTTTATTTAGTAACTTACTTTTGCATAGATATGTAGGCGAGGAAGTCGAATATTTAATGTGTGGTTACTGTTTGTGTTTGAGGTCTTTTTTACATTTTTTTTTTTTACAATGTTACTGCACAGTTGTCATAGCGGTCCTATAGAGATGTAGATAGCTCTTGAAATGTTAGAGACGTACCTGGCTATATACATTTAAAAGTCTGTCATCCTGCTGTGTTTTCACAAACTATACTTTTCATCACCATGTCTATGGAATTAAGAGAAGATGTTATTCTATCTCTAAAAAGAATGCTACCTATTATACTATAGGTATTACAATAAAATAACATCAAATACTGAAACTATATTATGAGCTGTACATCTACAACAGTAACAGTATTTTGTCAACGTATCAGTGAAAAATACTAGTAGCTAGTGCATTTACTGGTACTTTGCCTTATTGTTGTAATTCTCTTAATTCCATAGACACGGCAGGGAGACAGACTTTTAAATGTAAACAGTCAGGCCCCGTCTCTAACATTTCAAGAGATCTCTGCATCTCTATAGGACCTCTGTGACAACTGTGCAGTAACAAGGGTAAGTGCTACACTGGCAACAACATTATTCTATAAATAGCAAGCCATTTTAATAGAGTTGGGCAACCAATTCACTTAATGTGTGGGTCATTTTTGTCTCTTACTCCATCCATGCTGCCATCAGAGTTTATCGTTAAAAAATAACCTCCAATTTTACAGTACAGATTTTTAGGATCCTTGAAGTTTCCAGGAGGGACGGGGTTACTCCCATCTTCAGAAACAGGGGGTAATGTCGTAATGCCACCCATAGCCATTTTATTTGGTTTACTAGTCGATGCATCAGTTGATGGTTCTATCTCCTAGTTTCATTTTTATGTGTTGATTGCTACTAATATTTCCTGTGTACTGTTTACGTCATTTGCAATCACGGCTGCATGATACATTAGCAGCCGGATGTCTTAGTTAGGTTAGTTTGGATTTACAATGTGCACGCTGCTTGGATTAGCCAATCAGCGTGCCTGTTTCTCATATTTGCCGAGATGGCATTGTATAATATGAGAAGAAATAAATCCAAATGGTGAAGCAAAGGCAATAGTTCAATAAGCTGGTTTGAATACCTTTAATTCAATCGAAACAAATGAAAACTGTGACACAAGCGCTTTCACTCGGACTCTTCCGAGCTTTTTCAAGTGAGACAATAAAAGCTTTCAAACAGAGAACTTAAATACTATTACTTTTCAATTAATTAATTAGGCAATTAGCCCATTTCTTAAAAAAGCAGTACCTTAATTAAACATTTTTTGTTCTTACTTATGAACAAATAAATATTTATACATTTAAAAATTGCACCAGGATAAAAATATTAAATAAAACTTAATAATTTACATACAACCTTAAAAACTGCTCCCTATCTAAGTAGAATATTAATTGTTCTTATGAGCTTTTTAAAAACTTAAGAAATGTGTGTGTATCTATGAAAAGTCTTAAAAATTCATGAAAAAACTTTCTTAAAAACTTTCTTAAAAACTGGAGGGTGTCAGGCTTCTTATAACCTAGACATAATTGGATGTGTATAATCAGAGTCTGGCCTTTCTTAATCTTAGAACAGAGCTTATGCTCAAAGTGTCATTTAACCCAGGTGTTTTACTTGCGTCTAACCTGAGTTGCCAGATCAGTTCTCTATATTCTAGGGTGGCTTCCCAGTCTCCCCCTCGTACATCCGGCACAACCTCTTCAAGAACTAGAAATTTGAGCTTGTAATCAGGGCATTTGAGAGAATGTTTATAGAAGGCATTGTTTTCCTTCTTTTTTTCAATCTCATAAGAGTTGCCAGATCAGTTCTCTATATTCTAGGGTGGCTTCCCAGTCTCCCCCTCGTACATCCGGCACAACCTCTTCAAGAACTAGAAATTTGAGCTTGTAATCAGGGCATTTGAGAGAATGTTTATAGAAGGCATTGTTTTCCTTCTTTTTTTCAATCTCATAAGAGTGTTCATACAACCTTTTTCTAAGTTCCCTCTCTGTTTTTCCTACATAAAAACTATTGCAGGTAACACATACCCCTAAGTAAACCACACCTCTCGTAGCACATGTAAAAGAACCTTGTGATTTAATATTAAATCTACGTGCTTTCAAATAAATATGTGAGTCATGTAGAATAATAGAACACTGCTTGCAAGCTCCACATTTATACATTCCTTTGCGAGATTGCTTTCCATTGGTCTGTAAATGTGACCTTTTCTCAAAAATCTCTTTGAGGTTGGAACCTCTTTTCCTAACAAATGTTGGTTTGCAAGCTATAATAGCCTTAACATCTTCATGAGTTTTTAAAATGGACCAGTATTTTGAAATTAGGTGTTCTATTCCACTATTATTATTTGAAAATGTGTATGCAAAACTACTACTCAGTTGTTTATTTTTTGCTGTTGGTGACTCCAAGGATAATACAGTGTGACTTTCACCTAAAAGTGGCCTGTAAGAACAATCCCTTAGGTTATGGACCTCTTGTGTTAGTGTGGTGAGCAAGTCTTGAGGATATCCACGCCTTAAAAACATGCTATGCAGTTTGATAATCTCTTCATCAAAATCCTTCAATTTGCTGCACATTCTAGAGGCCCTAATTAATTGCCCCTTTACAATTCCTTTTTTCTGATAGAATGGATGCAGACTATCGAAATGTAATAACGAGTTCGAGAAGGTTGGTTTGCGAAAAATCTTTGACTGGAATTCACCTGTTTCTACGTCCTTGTAAATAGTGACATCCAAATAGTTCAATTCTTCTCTGCTTACAACATGTGTAAAGCGGAGAAAAGAAGTTGTGGCATTGATATAATCTAAAAATGCTTCTAATTCATTCATTGTACCTTGCCATAATATACAAATGTTGTCTAAAAATCTACGATAATAGATGATATATTGTGCCCAGGATTGTTTAAAAATGTAAGAATCTTCCCATCTGTGGAGTACTACATTTGCATATAAGGTAGCACAGGAGGCCCTCCCATCTTCAGAAACAGGGGGTAATGTCGTAATGCCACCCATAGCCATTTTATTTGGTTTACTAGTCGATGCATCAGTTGATGGTTCTATCTCCTAGTTTCATTTTTATGTGTTGATTGCTACTAATATTTCCTGTGTACTGTTTACGTCATTTGCAATCACGGCTGCATGATACATTAGCAGCCGGATGTCTTAGTTAGGTTAGTTTGGATTTACAATGTGCACGCTGCTTGGATTAGCCAATCAGCGTGCCTGTTTCTCATATTTGCCGAGATGGCATTGTATAATATGAATTAATACACAGTTTCTGAAAACGTTTATAACTTGTCATTGTTTATTAAACATCATGCACCACCTTTTCTCCAAAAGTCACCAGCCTGGCTCTCAATGAATCGGGGACAAATCCAGAAATAAGCAGGGACACTTAAATATTATTGCTATTAACCTGATACATTGGCAGAATAGAGAATGTGAATTAATATACATTTTATGAAATAAATTTATAATTCTAATTCTTACCATTTGTTACATCTATAAAACACGTCATTGGCAAACCTGGTGTGGCTCTTTGACTCAGTCTAGGATGTCATTTTTTCAGTGAAAGTCCTACGTTATTTAAACTCTAAAGCTTGCCAGCAGGTTTTGCATTGCCATTATTGCATTATAATGACTTTGAAGCCTTGACATATCTTAAATGAAACTGACCAGGGTTTATTATCACAAATGTAAAATGTATGCAAAGAGGTTTGTGTGGTGATTTGTTTTGTGTCTTGTTTAATTTAAAAACATTACCTCTTTGCTTATGAATGACAGCCATAAACATGAAAGTGTAAAGTGTTTGATAAAGGAGTGACTTCCATACAGGGGTGTAGCTAGGATTTTCAAATTTGTACTGACAGCTCTCAAACTGCTACCCCCCTCCCCAGCCAAGCTACGGCCATTCTCGTAATTCACGGTTCGCTCTTTTAGTGTCGATGAAGAGGCATTCGCTGTAATGCCTCTTCAGTAATATAATATAAATTCACTCAAACTCGGTTCCTTGAATTGAAAATTAACCTGAAATGTCAGTTCTTTGAAAAATGCAGCATGGTAGTTGGGGTAGAGACTTTATGCTTTTGTTTTCTGTAACTAAGGTACAGGTTTTGAGCTTGAGTAAATTACTAACCACCTGCTACCACTAACTAGGATGTTTCATTCACACACACACACCTACCTACCTCTTAGTGCAAGAAATATGGACAAAGCCTAAAATAAACAGGGACAGATATTAAATAATGTTCTCGTGAACATAGAAAGTTGCTAGAATAACAGGATTTGTGCTAGTATGAATTTTTCTAAAGGACATGAAGTCTGAAGCTCAAATGTCTGTCATTATTTAGCAACTTCAGCCTTCAATGATTTTCTAGAAAATCACAAAATTTATGAGGAACAGACAAAAAATATGGGGCACAAATCTGGACATTCTGCAAAATTTGGACAGTTGAGAGGTATGCTACCTACCACACACACACACACACACACACACACACACACACACACACACAACCTCTCAACCTCTTACACCAACAAACTCATAAATAAAACTGAGGCAAAGGCCCAAAAATAAGGACATTTTTTTAAATATTGCCCTTATAAACTTAGAAAGATAATAGAATAGTAGTAGGTCTTGCATCAGTACGAATTTTCTGAAAGGTATGAAATCTGAAACTGAAATGTCTGCATTATTTTCTAACTTCAGTCTTTAACAATTTGCCACTAATTTGCCAGAAAACTGCAATTTTATGAAAAACAGACCAAAAATGTGATGCAAAAATATAAAATTGCCAGACAATACAGCTGGGAACCTGTCAAAGGAGGGACACCATTTTAATATGAGCACAGTTAACTTAGAACAGCTGACAAAATTAGAGAATCTACATGCATTTCTGAAATAAAAGTAATGTACAACTCTGATCATTACAGTTATTTATAAAAGTAAAGTAAACCCTCTATGTTTTCTTCCAAAATTGCTATTTTGTGGAGGGATCATTAGGGCAAGAGCAACAGTTTGAGCCAAAATCAGGGACAGTTGAGGTTTGGCTATGCCTAATTCTATAAAGCAATTTGCATGTACCTCTCAACCTGTTAATGCAATAAATCTGGACAAGGCCAAATATATTGAGGGAACATATAAACAGTACTAAGAATTGCTCTTGTATAAACTGGGACAGTTGATAGAACAGGTCTTATTTTAGCATGCATTTTTCTGAAGGTTATAAAGTCTGAAACTAGTGTGTCATTATTTAGTGACTTAATTCCTAAATCATTTGCCAGAAAACCACAAATTGAGGAACAAACCAAAAATAAGAAGCAAAAAAATCTATTCATTCTTTGAAAATCTGGACAGTTGTGAGGTATAGTTCAGCTGGAGCTGTCTAAGTTTGCCGCCCTTCCCCCTCACAAAACCATGGTCGACTGGAGCCTCCCCTGCAGCCATTCCAATGATCCATTACTTTGCTATTTCACTCCATTTACCATAAACACTAATGTGCATACTGATTTACTTCTATGATGATTTGAACTTCATTTGAAAGTTTTATTTTGCATTTTACAGCACAAACACTAAGACATCTGCTAAACAAACTTGGCATTAAAACTTCTCTGCCCTTGAAACTCACATTCATTGAAACAACATTAAAACCCACATTCAAAGAAAATACATTTTACCCATGGCAGATAAAAATTAATTCTGGGCTGCTTTTAAATCATAGGCCCCTTGCATATGAAACATACATGTGCTCTTTGATACACCTTCCTATTGCTTTGAACATTTTTCCAGTAAACAATGAAACAAAACTGCCCAATTCAGAACATTTCCATCATAAAAGTCTAGTCAAACTTCTACAGTCCACCATTATCAGTAAATAATATGCACAATCTCTGAAGTAGTAAAAAAAGTAATCTAAATAATTCCATGTTAAATAAATCTAACTAATGAAGAGGTTGCTGCTAGCAATCACCTTTATATTTCATGACTTCACCGAAAAATAGTGTCTGATGCCCCTGAGGAATAAATTGCCTAAATTACATTAATAATAAGCTAGTAATATTGCAATAGGAAATGGATGGCAAACTGATAACAGGCTCATAGTTAGTGTCTTAACTTTCAGTACAGCAGCATTCACCCCTTATGGGAGTAGAACCAACAACCTTCTGTATTAAAAGCAAGTACACAACATTTTGTGCTACTAGCAATGTGAGCTGACTTAGCATAATCAGCACTAAACTTCTCTTCCCCTGCAGCTCTCAGTTCCTTGTAAAATCTATGCAATACTCAACTACATCTCAACTTTGCAGCACAAGAAGTCTGGAAAAAGCCAAATTTATTGGGGTGGGTCAAAGGGGCAAAAACAGGAACACATTAAACATTGCTTGTATAATCTTGGAAAGCTGCTAGAATAAAATGCTGTGTTACCATCATACATTTTACTGCCAAGGTCACTGTGCAAAATAGTCAGAACAACATACCACTATGCCAAATCACCTGCTTTGTGAAAGAGAGGAAGACTGAAACTTAAATGGCTATCATTTAATGAATTCAGTTCTCACCATAGCTGTCAACCTCTTAGCACAAAACACCTGGACAAACCCAGTAATGAGGGAATACAGCCCTCAAACATATTCAGTGAATTCAGTTCTTGCCATAGCTGTCAACCTTAGCACAAAAAACCTGGACAAAGCCAATAACAGGGTATTACAGTCCCAAAAATAAGGACAAATTTCAAATGGTCATAAACTTAAAGAAATTGCTATAAAAAAGGTTGTGTTAGTAAAACAACTTTTTATTCTAGCAATAAATATATACTATGTCACAAACACAGGGATAAGATGCAGACTCCACACAGAAGGCACCCCAGCCAAGAATCAAACCAGAAAACCTACAGCTGTGAGGCAACAATACTGCCACTGCACCATCAAATATGTAAGGAAGTAAACATTCAGAAACCTGAAGTCTGAAATTTAAACGCCTGTCAATTTGTTAATCAGGACAGTCTGACTTGGAACAAAAATAAACACAATTCTCAGCAGAGGCCCAGGAAAAAATAATGCAGACATGTCTTTGTATGTAACATGGGAGGACACAAAAGCAAACCCACACAAACACAGGGAGAAAATACAGACCCCCCCCCACAAAGACGGCACCCCAGCCAAGAACCAAACCCAAGAACCTACAGCTGTGCGGCATCAATGCTACGTTGCTAACACTGCACCATCAAATTTCAAGCATTGCAATATTTAAAAACCACAGATACGATACAGATATTGATCAGATCAAATACGAGGCAAAAATCTGCAATTTTTTTTACAAATGGTGGTGGGTAGGGAATTCAGGTCTTTAACACCTGCATACAAGGTACAGGGTTCAAGCCTGAGGTATTCCCTACCACACCACCATGAGTAATCACACCAGTATATCTCACCTGGGGCATACACACACACACACACACACACACACACACACACACACACACACACACACACACCAACCCTCGGGTCTTGTGATTCCAACATAATGAATCCCAAACGTGTACATCTATAATGCTTCCCGCTTGACCAACGAATCCCGAATACATCCATAACGCTTCCCGCTCGACCAACATAACAAATCCTCCTTCCCTGCTCAACCAACATAATGAATCCTCCTTCCCTCTCGGAAAGCATTTGAACTGGCCGGTCGGCCGGAAATACATGTGCGGTGAGCTCCAGTCGATGAGCTGACGTCATCGTGCAGTAAAGCACGAACATTTAAAATGCTACCCCCCTTCTACATAACTTGTACTGAAATCAGTACAGTGCGTATGCCTCCCGACGTCCCTGCTTCCATATTAATAATGCTCACACTCTAGGTTTTTTTTGCCACAGTCAACATTTAATGTGGTGGCTGTGATCATTGCTTGTTATTAGGTACAATAAGTTTTAAATTCTGTAGCAATAGTCTGCTTTTTATTAAATGTCCCTTTTTCTTGCATTTGATCTAGCATCAGTTTATATATTTTCTAGGGCCTGCTCAACACATTGATACTGCTGTAATGTGAGTCAGCATTTAAAATTTTGAAACTTTCTCTCCTTTTGAAAACAAGCGCGAACATACTTTTACTTTATATTTGTACTTTACAGTCTGAGACCATTTACATTTGATCTGAGAAAGAAAATCAAGTATTTTAGCCATCTTATTTGATTTTAGACGACTTATGTAGATTTAGGCTGGCAAAATAATTATTTCTGATTTTTAATTTAACTTACGTTAGCGAGGTAAATGTTCCAAGTAGCTTGAAATAATTCACCTGTTAGAAGCAAAACTTAATCACGTTGGGATTACACTTATTAATCCAACATGCCCACTTACAGCCAATAAAAACTACTCCCCAGACATCTTTGTATGCAATAAAGAAGGGGTGTTCCCTTGACCAGCAGAAGCAGAGCACAGGTTTTCCTGAACAGAACATAGGCATCAGGGAGGGCAGCACTGAGCATGTAACGGGAGGAAGAATTGCATAGTCAGGTACAAAAAAGTTGACTCATTTTCTTGAAGATGTAATTTACTTGACTGGCTTGTATACTGTGATGCCAATTGGCTATAACTGCGATATATGAGCCAGTCAAAAATTAAAAAAGTGGAGCCACTGCTGTTCAAAGTGGACAGTGGAACAGTAGGCTTAGTTGATCACAAATGGGGAGCATTCCGTACAATCCGGAGCACTTGGCTGCTCAGGCTTCACTTTTGGTTTGCCTACCAGGTAACTGCAAAATTAACATCGAAGATTACCCTACTCCCTCTATGTCTCCTTTGAGAATAGTATCAGAGCCATTCAAGGTAAATGTAGTGCAGCCCTGCAGCTAATAAGCAACTGGAGGGCACTCAACACAGTTGAGGGAGGGGAGAGGAGGGAGTGGCGGGGTAAAAGCGCTCAGCTCATCATTTCTCATCACCTCATTGTTTTATTTAATAAAAGCATTAAGGCATTAGGTGGATTTAATGGCTGTAGCCCTGTGTTTATTGCAAATGACTGCCAGTGACCCTTAAAATTATTTTGAAATTTGCACAAGGCAGGAACTTCAGGGAGACCATTTGCCCTAAACACTACAGAGCAACAGACAGCAGTGTTGATATCTGATCCTTCCACTTAATATTACCCACAGCATAACAATTTTCTCAGATCCTTTGGGCCACATTACAATCTGCCAAGCAGCCACTGCCAGGCTGACCCCTGGCAACAATCCTTTAGGGCTGTCTGGCCTGTGGAAGGTCCAGCTAAAGAGACCTGAGACTCCCCCTTACTCACCTTGGCCTCCCTTACCTTTCCTGCCTTCTGCCACAGAAGGGAGGAATATTTCTCCCTTTCACCAAGCACATCTCATATCACTCTCCGTGCTAAACTTGCTTGTAATTCCATATAGAAAACCTGCATACCATCTCCTGACAAATGAACCCCATCATACCTATCTAGCCACCTGACCTAAATGCCAGGGTGAGGAATGTACAGCCCACTAATGCTCCTTAACAACTTATCATTGTATTATTAATAGACCTAGTCCCCCTCCACCTTTTTCTCTTTTTCACTTCTGATCAACAGATAATAGCCTGTGGCCAGCAGCCAAGCATATAATTTAACTCCTGCACAGTGAAACAACCAAATCTTTTATTGGAAGCTAGAAAATATCATTATCCCCTGAATATAACACAATGGTTGTAGGAGCTTTTCCCTTTCTGACTGCTTGTGGCAACACTGTCCTAAGCTAATGCCATTGCATGCCTGATACCCCAAACCAGACTGCCTCATAAGAATCTTGATTCTACCTTCAGAAGGATGAGTCCAACCTGCCCTGGACCCAAAGCCTCCAGATAAAAGAATGACCCACTATCCAAATGTACTTCCTATCCGATGATCTGTGGGCTGAAACACAAAACAATAAGAGTTAAAGTCACTTACATCTCACATAGCTTTTAGAGGCATTGGACTTCCACCTGCCTGGCCTCTTAATGTCAGCCTGTGATGCCCCCATTGTGTGTGCATATGAAGCTCCCCCTATCCGAAAATAATGCAACGTATATCTGCCCGTGTCAGAGGATCACCTTGCTGATGACAAAAGAATGGACCATCTAACATAACCCTATAGTTGTGGTACTCCAGTATAGCTGTTGCCAACTTCCATTCCAAACTCTTTGAGGTAACAACTCTTAAATGACCTATCCTTTTTTGATCTGTTTTGGATTTAGCCACACAAACCCAAATGTCTTCCCAAACGTGTACATGTGCCAAAGATAAAGACACTCATTGACCTTTCTTCTTGTTCAGTTGAACAATCTCTGACTGCCTAAGTGCTCCACAAAAAGCTAGTAGAAAAGCAGTCCTAAATAATATTTCATATGAAGAAAAGCAAACTTCTAAAATGGCAACAAACCATAGTTTACGTAGAACTGCTGGTTCTATGGGGTACCACTTGTCTTGAATCTTGGGTGTTTGCCTCCCCCAGCCTTTAAACATTAACCATACTTGAGATTAATTAGTTAAGTCCCTTAACCCTAGAGCCTGATGAAGCCAATTCAGAGCTGATAATGTGCTTTTTGTCATACCCAAACTCCAACCTCTTTCTTTCATTACCAAAATGTAAGCCCTCATTTAGTGAGGTGGAAGTGGTCATGCTGGTTCCCAGCCTGTGGATAATGTAGTCTGCAAAAATTGCTGTATGTATTTATTATACCTTACCTTTGCCCTTACACTGAAGGCATTACCCATTAGTCACCATTCTCGTCTGCCCATAAAGCCCGTAAATGATCTGGCACTCGAACCGGAGAAGGTTTTGCATTTGGAGTCAGCAACCGGAACCGGGGTCACTACAAATGAGAAAGGGAATCTGCTAATGAGTTATCAGTGCCTGGAATGTGTCTCATCTTAACTGTGACATTTATTGTTAAGCACTTAAAAGTGATATGCCTCATCATTCTGCCTAACACTCCTTTACCCCCTAGTTGATTGTTCACTATATGTACTACTCTGCTGTTATCAGAACGAAGCCAAACCACCCTATCCTTCATCTGCTGTCCCCATATTTCCAAGGCCACTACCACTGGAAAAAATTCCATCCCTGTGACTGAAAGGCTTAACCTGCCTTTTACTTGACTCAGCCATAATGAACTGAACCACTGTCCTTGGAAATAACCTCCCAAAACCACTTCACCCTGTGGCATCTGTAAGCACTTATTTAACTTTGCCATAACAATGTCTGGATGTTCTCTTGCAGATTTCAAGCTCTTAATAATACCCACTTCTTTTTTACTTTTACCGGTATCCTAAAGCTGTGGTAAACCCTTCCTCTAGCAGTGCTGCCACCTGTCTTTCTGGATACACCTTGAACCACTCACTTAAAATGTCCTCTCTTACTGGAGTCAGAAGAGGGTCCTATGTACCTTTTAAAGGAAGGTGGCATGTAAGAGCTTTTGTTTTAGGAGCCTGAGAGATGAAAACATGCTTTAGTCAGGTAATTTGTCTTTCCACATGACATGCACTGATGCCAAAATTTACATTGTAACTGACTCCAACAGTGGCCATAATTGTACTGAAAACACCTCCTCATTTCCCCATCTGTTCTAGCCCAATGACTTTCCATTGACCTTGTATATCCAGACACCCCATACTTATTAAAACTATTACCAATTTGGTTAATCCGAAACCCACACTCTATTGTCGCAGATCCTCCGCTAGTATACAGTCAGCATAACAACCACAAATCCATCCATGACCATGGCCTTTCTGGGTATGCTTGTCTCATCGTCGCTAATCCTCATCCTATCTTAGCCACTTTTGACACCCTTGAGCAAAATGCACAGTGGTGACTATATTAAAATGCATCCACATGCCTTTCACATTGTTAGGACACCTTTCCCCCCAAAATCTCTGCATAAATAGAATACCCAACCACCCAGTTTTCCCATGTCATTCTTATCACCATTTTCCTTTTTTGGTTTCTAGATATTCAGACTTGCCAAACTTATTCTTCTTCTTTTCATCTTCCTTTCTATTGAAAAGGAAAAATATGTCTACATAATCCCCACGCCCCTCAGATAACAGGCCCTGCTGTGTGACTACTCATGGGCCTCTGCCCCCAAGCCCTGCCTTACAGTCACTCGCAGGCCTCAACTTACTAGTCCTACTGTGCGATCCCTCCTGGGCCTCGACTCACCAGTCCTACTATGTGAAGACTCACAGGCTTCAACTTCCAGCCCTGCCATGTGGTTACTCACAGACCCCAACACACCAGGTCCTCCATGTGATTACTCAAAGCCCTCAACTCACCAACCTTGTTGTGTGATTATTCACGAGCTCCAGCTCACTAACCCTGCCATGTGATTATTCACAGGCCCAAACTCTCTAGCCCTACAATGTGATTCGTCATAAGCCCCCAACTCCCCATCTCTGCCATATGCAGTGTTGTGCTAGTAATAATAAAAAATAATAAAATAATAATAATAATAAAAAATAATAAAAGTAATAAGTTACTATTACTACTTTGTTACTATTACTTATTACTTTCCTAAAAAAGTAATATATTACTATTACTAGATAGTAACTAAAGTAATTGGTTACTGTTGAGTTACTTTTACATAAGTATAGTTTATCAATTCTCATATTCAGATTTACTCACACAGTACTTGTGTGTGAGGAATACCTGCTTACTGCACATGAATACGAGTGTATTAAAGTTGTATACACAGTGTTACAATAATGAGGAATAGCATTTTACAGTTTACAAAGTCCCACAGACTGGTCTTTGCAGTCAAAGAGTGACAATTTAATACTTAAACCAAAGTATGCACAGCCAGCTACACAAGACCCATAACAAGTTACAACTCATCAAATTTTCAACAATGTACATTAGGCTAACCTGCTAAAACTAATGCTGAGAATGCAAAAATTCTTACAGAAAAATGTCATATAGGTCTAACAAGACTGTTAACACAACACCAACCAAAATATCAATTTAAATGACTATTCACAATGACTACACAATGACTACACATTTCTGTTGGCTTGAAGAAGGAGCACCTTTTCAAAGTGTTCGTCGGTGATTCTCTTTCTTCTTGCAGTCAGCACTTCTCCACCAAGACTGAACAGGCGTTCAACAGGTGCACTAGCTGCCAAAGCTGTATTAGTGCTCAGAAATATCTTCGTAACTATAGGTTATCTGTTGAGAGAAGATAGTTGTCTGGAAGGATCAGCCAGCTACATATCAATCTGAGAAGATATGCTGACGTTGGCTGGTGTCGACTTTTTGAAGCTGAAGAAGCTGTTTTCGGCAGTTAATGCAGAAGCTTCAGATGACCATGTGCAGCTTCATCCAGTTTCCACATGGCATCAAGGACAGAGCCTTGCCTCTGAGTTTCTGCTCTTCACTGTCCATCCATTGCAAACAGAACTGTGGATGCACTATGCTAGCCAGAATGAGCTCTTTGCCCTCCAGAATGTGATTGAACCGAGCCTTAATGCCTTTAACAAGAGCATCAGCTAGTGGCACAACAGGCTTCACAGACTGCCTGACTTTGGACAATTTGTTTTTCAGGCACGTAATGGTGGGGATCAGGATTCCCATGAAGGTTTTCGGCTCTGACTGTAGGATGTTCAGAGCCATTGCCAGGGGCTGCATTGCTTGCACAAACTCAGCAACAAAGGTAATTTCTGCAGGCCTGAAGATGGCAGTTCCAATCTGTTCACATATCTCATTCAGCAAGCCTTCACCCTGAGTTGCAATGAGGTAAATTCTCTCCATCGCGTACAGAGTGGAATTCCATCGTGTCACATTGGGAATAATCGATGCAAAACAGTGTAAGAAACTTCTCTGTGTGGAAGATTTTCAGTTCATATATCTCTAGTTAATCGCTGTATATTAATCGGATCAGACAATAGTAGTAGAAGTAACAAACTTAAACTCGTCAAGTCAAAAAAAAAAAAATATATATATATATATATATATATATATATATATATATATAAAATTGTACAGAATTACTAAGTATTCGAAAGTAATCCAAGCAAGAAAGACTTAATGAAGGATTTTCGACTGGAAACAGACTGCTTGCCTTGCTTGGATTACTTTCGAATACTTAGTAATTCTGTACAATTTATATATTTTTTATGATTATTTTTTTTTACTTAAAACGAGTTTAAGTTCGCTACTTCTACTACTATTGTCTGATCTGATTACTATATAGTGATTAATTAGAGATATATGGACTGAAAATCTTCCACACAGAGAAGTTTCTTAAACTGTTTTGTTTTTGGACCCACTGTACTTGTTTAGTGGGTTGTTTTGAGACTTCGGGGATACCACGGAGATTACTTTTTTTTTTTTTTTTTTTTTTTTTGGGAATAATCAATGCCAGATCACACTTATTTCGAACCACCTCAGTAGCTTGGGTGCTGCGACTAGCCTTGTTCCAAGCAGCATAGCATTTGGCCATGGTGCTTCGCATGATCTTTTTATACTGTGCATCTTTACAAGGAGGTTCAGCATCTTGCACGGAAACTAGATTCAATGTATGTGTGTGCTGCACATCTCAGATGGGGAGGGAGTGAATAGGTGTTCTCGCTTTATCTTGACTGACTCAGCATGGCTGTCATGCTTTGTAAATCACTTCACCATCATCATCTTCATCTTGGGACAGAATGCTTGTAGTCTGATCTCTCACATTCTGCAAAGACAGTGAAAGCCTTTACAAAATTGCTGCCATTGTCAGTAATTGTTGCACACACCTTTTGATCTATCTTGTACTTGATGGGAATGCTGTCAAAAGAGTTGATGCTATGAGATCGTATGTATGTCTCCCCTGTGATCTGCAGCATGACAAAGCAGCTGACCTTCTTTGAAGTGTGTCACAGTCAATCCAGTGGGTGGTGACACCAAAGAAACTATGATTCTGATGGGTCCAAATGTCAGCCATAGTGTGCTGCATACTATCAACATTCATGTTGGAAGAAGCTGCAAGCATGTTCTTATCATTCATAAGCATATTTGTGTACTTTTCTATAAGATCATATCTCTGCCAAATCTATGTGGTTTTGCTTAAAGTTAAATCCCTGTCTCAAAGCAAAATCTTTCTCACTGTATCATTAACACCACAGACAAGCTTGTCTTATCAACTCGTCTCTTAGATCATCAAATCTGCATGTTTTTGACTTGTTTCTCAAGTCAGTTATATATGCTGCAAAAGTTTCACCAGACTTTTGATCTCTTGTATAAACTAGTGCCTTTCCACTGTAATATTAATTTCAGGGTTGCACATTTCTCCAAACTGACATTTTAAACACTCTGAGTCTTACCTTTCAGCCTGTACCACAGTATGGTAGTCTTCCCCTTTCTCTACATACACAGCAGGTGCATACACAAATGATTGTTCTCTCTCAGTGGCTTCTGAGCCAGCTAAATTGAGCAGAATAAATGCTTTTGTATGTGCGTCTTTATCAGAAAAAGCAGCCTGTATGAAAATATATTCTTGCTCAAACAGGCTCCAGTTTTTAGCAATACTATTATCAAACACTAGCGGATCAGGTCTGTGAAATCCCTCAGCCATGCCAAATAAGTGTCCGACACACACCCGGTATTTGTAATTATATTCAGCTGTACAACAGACTATTTGAAATAACTGTATTTTTTGAAAAGACTGTACTGTAATACTGCACACACTGCCAACACTTTGCACACTTTAGATACTTTGAATAGCTTTAATGTGAAAAAGTAGGACATTGTGAAAAAATACAGTTTTCTCTTTTTTTGAACATTTTATATGATTCAGATATTGTTTCAAATGTTTTCATAATTATTTCCAAGTACTTTTTTCAATATGTCGCAATTTTGAACATTTTGTTTATTCAGTAATTGGTTTAGAAAGATTTGCTTTATATTCATTTAGGGAAAAAATCATTTAAATGAGTTTAAGAACCTGGAAATATTTTCTGACCTGTTTACAAGTTGTTTGCAAGTCGATTGAGCCACTCTTGTACATTCCTCCATTTCTGAGGCTTGGGTGTTCATTTAAGATATTTATTACACACAAACACATTAGGATGGATGACTGGAACATAAAACTTAAACTAGCTGACTGACTACTGCACATACATGCTTTCACTCCAGCTGCTTACACAAAATGGCACTCTGCTTGCATGCGCTCAGTACTTTTTATGCATGTGCCCATGAACTACAGTGGCTTTAAAAGTAAAACACACACACTATTATCTACACTCCCTCTGTTCACGAGTGGGTTTCCTCAGGGTGTTCCGGTTTCCTCCCACATTCCCAAGACATGCTGCAGGTGGATTAGACATTCTAAATTGGCCTTAGGTGTGAGTGTGTGCATGCGTGTGCCTTCTGAAGAAGGCTGGGTGCTGGGCTGGCAACACTCCACTGCCAGTTATTCTGCAGACTAATGATCCACCATGGTGATCCCTAATGGACACAGCCGAAAGGAGAAGAAGAAGACTAGTCTTTATAGTTAGCGAGTCAAAGATAATAGAGTCAAAGATAATAATTAAACCAAACCAGCCAGCAGCACAAGAACTATAAAAACCTATCACAGTTTGTCTATTTTAGCAACTAAAAATCACAACCCAAAAAGAATTTTAAATAAAACATAAAATATTGTCAAGACAAAAGTTGATTGACTATAAATTCACTTGAAGAGTCCTGCTTGGTGCAGTGGGTTGGGGCATCAGGTGCTCAACTGATGAGTGATGAGTTTGATTCCGACTGATGGTGGTACGAAGTACCAATGCCATTTATACATGCAAGGTAAGGATATGATCTCTAACAGGCTAGAATTGCCCTAGTGTTAGGGGATGTTTTAGTGGGTGACACTCTCACAGTACCAGGGCAGGGTTGGAATCTGGTCATCATTAGCGTTCACCTCTTTGCAGTGCTAAAAAAATGAAGTCAGTTTTTCTCCAGACTAATTCTAATGATCTGTTATGAATGCTATGTGCTATGAGTTGTACCATTATGTTGTAATTGTTTATCTAAATTGCCACTTCAAAGTGCCTATTACTCCTAACATCTGATTACTATCCATGCTATCTCCTCAGGAGGCTATATCACCCACATTGATAACCACTGGTTTAAGCAAAAGTAGCTCAAAATTAACTTATATTTAAGTTACTAGTTAGTAAAAAAAGTAATATATTACTATTACTAGTAACTATTTTGAAAAAGTAACTGGTTATATTACTGACTACTAGAAATTGTAATATATTACAGTAATATATTATTTATCATAATATATTACTCCCATCACTGGCCATATGTTCACTAACAGGCCTCAGTTCACTAGCCCTGCTGTGTGATTACAAGCAGGCATCAAATTATAGCCCTACCATGCAATTATTTGCAAACCTCACTACCATGAATTACTCATAGGCCGCACTCACCAGCCTTGATGGGTAACATTTTTTTATACTATTGTTGCTGTAAACTTAATACTAAACCCTCTGCTCCTTAACTCTAAACCCCATGCCTGAGCCTACTGTCTGCCTTTGTTTGGTTTAGTAAGACTGAAATCAAGAAATCCAAACCCTGCTTGAAATTACTAATTTAATCTAATCTTATTCTTTTATTATAATTCTGCCTGATTACCTTTAAAATACATCCTATACTCATCTAGCCTGTCTGTAACCAAATCTCTAGGTCTTTCAAAACTGAAATCAATTTGAAAATACAAAATAAGTCAAATTATACCATTAAGTCAGTTACTAACTTAAAATCTACATACATGCCCCTAAACCACAATATCCTAAATTTTAACAGTAAAACAATCTTTCTTCTTTGATGCAATGCATCTAAAGCTCATAATATCTGCACTCAGACAAAAATCAAAAAGGCCCTTACCTTGCTCATAGAGACCACCCATGTTGTACAAACACTTGAAAGCTGCCAAAGTAGAAATCAAAAAGACTGATTTGCTTTGTTCCCAGGCTTTTCAATACTACCCAGGAACAGCTCATCCCACCCTAACCCTCTTGACTTATCTTGTCCGTACCTCTTCCTCCACTTCCCCCCTCCCCCTCCCCCTCCCCCTCCCCCTCTGAAATCTGAGCCCAAGATGACCTGCCTCTGACAAATGATGGCTTGCTGCAACCTGGCTAAACAGCCGTTGCTTGTTCCACCACTTAAAAAAAATCATCTTTACTTCTGCCCCACCCCTTATCGGTTCTACAGTTATTCTCTTTTTTCCCCTTTGGACACTGATACTTCATTAGGAAAACATGTGACGTTTCTAATAATCACTAGCCCTTTCTGTGAAATTTTTCTCTGTGCTTCCATACCTGTCAACCTCTTAGAGCAATAAATCTGGACAAAGCCTAAAATAATGTGGGGATAAAGACCCAAAAATAGGGACAAATTTTGAATTTTGCTCTTATAAAGTTACAAAGCTGCTTGAATAACAGGATTTGTGTTATCATGCATTTCTGAAGGATATGAAGTCTGAAACAAATGCATGTCATTATTTAGTGACTTCAGTCTTCAGTGAAACGCAGAAAACCACATTTTTTATTAAGATCAGACCAAAAATATAAGGCAAAAATATAAACATTTTGTGGAAATCTAAACTGTTGAGAAGTATGATCAGGGACAATCGGGGATGCATCTAATTACCATATTCAAATGAGTGCATTAATGCACATGCCCACACACACTCATTTACATGAAGGCAGGACACAGTTTTAAAGGGACAATCCCAGGGATTTTTTTGTTTTGATTCTGTCTTTGTTTACATTTCAGGCTTGCCTTTCTGAGCATGCTCACCTTTGGCTGAGGGGGATGGGGGAAGAGAGCCTGCAGGAAGTTTCAAAGGTGTGAGCCACATTCCATCTCAAATTGCAGTTGTACTGACAACAGCTTTCCTTGTGAGCCATTCATTAGTGTAATCTGTGCATTTTACCCATTGAGAAAAGTAGCTTTTCAGGCATTTTATGACCTGACAGCTGCTGCTACTCTACAAAGCACATCAGCAATGCAAGGCTTTTAAAACATTTTTTTTATTTCTTTCATATTTTATTCTGTGGTGACTGTAAATTCTGGCCAACTACAAAAAGTTTATGCCATGGCTTCTACCTATAGAAAGCATCTGAGTGAGACAAACATTAGTGGAAACCATACTTCTCTCTCTCTCATTTCATGTTTTAATGTGTTCTGATTTTTGAATACTAGCCTGGTGTTGTCACTTTCTGACCTGCTAATAATTCCATAGAAAGCAAGTGTGTGACAGTCAGCTGGACCATTAGTGAACACACTCTTCCGTTCCTTTTTCAGTTTCTAGTTTGGTATGTGCTGATTTCTGAATACTACTAGACAAATGCACTATTTTTTATGAGCAGGCTGCTTGTACAACTCCAGAAG